>NC_088878.1:15954078-16205728 GCF_032884065.1 Artemia franciscana
CCCTACTGTAGAAGTTTCAAGCTCCTATCTACAAAAATGTGGAATTTTGTATTTTTTGCAAGAGACAAATCACGGGTGCGTGTTTATTTGTTTTTTTCCCCAGGAGTCATCGTATCGACCAAGTGGTCCTAGAATGTTGCAAGAGGGCTCATTCTAGCGGAAATGAAAAGTTCTAGTGCCCTATTTAAGTGACCAAAAAAATGGAGGGCATCTAGGCCCCCTCCCACGCTCATTTTTTCCCAAAGTCAACGGATCAAAATTTTTTTGAGAACGAAGCCATTTTGTTCAGCATAGTCGAAAACCATAATAACTACGTCTTTGGGGATGACTTACTCCCCCACAATCCCTGGGGGAGAGGCTGCAAGTTACAAACTTTGACCAGTGTTTACATATAGTAATGGTTATTGGGAAGTGTACAGACATTTTCAGGGGGATTTTATTTTGTTTGGGGGTGCGGCTGAGGAGAGCGTGCTATGTTGGAGGATCTTTCCTTGGAGGAATCTGTCATGGGGGAAGAAAAATTCAATGAAAAGGGCGCAGGATTCTCTAGCATTACTATAAGAAAACAATGAAAAATAAACATGAAAACGTTTTTTTCAAATGAAAGGAAGAAGTAGCATTAAAACTTAAAACGAACAGAGATTATTACGCATATGAGGGTTCTAAAAATACTTTAGCATAAAGAGCGAGGTATTTAGGAGGAGATAAATACCTTGCTCTTTATGCTAAAGTATTTTTATTAATTTCAACTATTTATTCTACGGCCTTTCTAATTCAGGAGTCATTCTTAAAGAATTGGGACAAAACTTACGATTTAGTGTAAAGAGCGAGGTATTAACGAGGGTACAAACCCCCTCGTATACATAATAAAAATATAAGGTTATGAAAGTTTGTTACGTAAGTTAATTCTTAAGTTACGTATATTTTTTACTAATAAAAACGTTCGTTAAAAATTAAAAGTTCTAGTTGCCTTTTTAAGTAACCGAAAAATTGGAGGGCAACAAGGCCTCCTTCTCCAACCCTTATTTCTCAAAATCGTCTGATCAAAACTAAGAGAAAGCCATTTAGCCAAAAAAAGAATTAATGTACAAATTTCATTTTCATAATTTATGTGCGGAGAGCCAAAACCAAACATGCATTAATTCAAAAACGTTCAGAAATTAAATAAAAAAAAACTAATTTTTTTAGCTGAAAGTAAGGAGAGACATTAAAACTTAAAACGAACAGAAATTTCTCCGTATATGAAATGGGTTGTCCCCTCCGCAATCCCTCGCTCTTTACGCTAAAGTTTGACTCTTTGCCACAATTCTACTTTTTAAAGCCATTAAAGCTTTAGCGTAAAGAGCAAGGGATTAAAGACCAATCAAATGAACTTCATCTGATCCAAAGCTTATACGACCACCCATTCCATAAATCCTTATATGTTCCGGAGCATAACTTACAACCCTTGCCTATAGGACCTAGTGGATTGTGTCCACCCCGAAGAGATTGTTAGATGGTTTTTGGACTATTGGTAACAAATCCTATCTCACAATTTCACTTGCATGCGTTTTGGGGAAAGAAGATGCGAGAGAGAGGGGTTAGCTACTCCCCGTTATGTTTTACTCTTAAAAGGGAACTAGAAGTATTCATTTCAAATTAAATGATCCTCATGGCTATCTCAAAATTTTGATTAGATGTGTTCGGGGAAGGGTTGGCGTGGGAGGGGGGTTAGTTAGCCTCCAGTCATATTCGACTATTAAAAAGGGCACCACCCGTTTCAATTTCCAATTGAATGAGCCTTTTTCGAAGTTTCTAAGACAAGTCCTTCGATACGAAGTGCCCTGGTCTAAGACAAAAAAATAAAAAAAAAAACGAATAAAAAATGTGATTCTGATGCCAATAGTAGGAAGCGAAATTTGTCGGTCTTGTTTAAGGTATCGCACATAGATACAACCAGTGACTGCTACTAATATATCCGCTATTACTGCTATTACTACTACTACAGCTACTTCTACTACTACTACTATTACTATTTTTACTACTGCTACTAGTAATAGTGCATCTTAGTTGGGACAACTTTTTACCCATTGATTTGGTCTTCACTAAGGTCCCTTTGTCACTACGTCTAAGCCAATAAAAGGAAGCAAAATTTGTTGGTATTGTTATAGGCGTCCCACGTAGATACAACCAGTCTTCAGAATATTTTGTTTTCATTGATGTCTACTTGGCCCTGTCTATATCCCTTGTAAGCTACAAACCTAACAGAGTTTTATGAAACTGTCTCACGATAGGCACGTCAGTACAAATTTACGTCAAAGGGCATCACTTTTATGGGGATATTGGCTCGTGAAAATCCGCTGAATATGCAAATTATACGTATGATATTAGAAACCATAAACATTTTGAAAATCAAAAATTTTAAGGGCAAGGGCCTTCCTGCTTGCGTATTTGTCTGGCTATAGGGCAATAAAATAAAATGTATCTAATGTGGTTGCTTGATAACTATTTCCAAGAAGAATCAAATAATTAGCGTGATATAAAATTATTTACAATGGTACCATATTACTCAGTACCATAAAGTATGCACCAGTCTACTTTAAGCAAAAAGAATCCTAGACCACTTTTTACAGCCATGTTATTTATCACTATATGGGTATCTATTAATCCCTCAAAGTATTCCAGCTGGAGTGATTCCCTTTTTACTGTAAACTAAAGCCAAAAAGAGTTGTCTGTAATATATCTTTCACTTTCTTTCAAACTTCTACCTTTGTAGTAAAACTTAGATTTTTGTTCATCATTCTTGCTAATGATCCTTCTAAGCACAACAGTCTATTTTTAATATTGAAAATTTTTCTTTTAGCTTAATATTCATCTAATAAATTCAGTGAAATCTGGAGCTCCTCTTCTGAAGCTCCACTGGAGATTTAATTTCAGCACTACGTCACCATCATAAAGTAACAGCAATAAAGCAAGACTTCCTAATGAAACCGTTTGTGCCTATTCCTTTCTAGATGATCAATCGCATCGTTGACGTACAGTATAAAAAGTCTTGGCAAATACTGCTACTGTGATTAACCTCTTTTTTTGTATCCCGAACGGCGACAATATGCAGTAACCTACAATCGTCATTATATCTACTGTTTTCCAAAACATATCAGCGAACTTCCTAACGCAAAGCCTCTGCAGGCCTGCTTCAATACATTTCATCTTCTTCGCTACAGTTTCCAGAGGACCGTAGTCTCTCAACGGAAGATTTTTTTCTCATTCTTTGTTTTAATAGTTCTTCCCTGAATAATCAAACAAATTATCATGTTGATCTGCGACGTTGTAATATGTCGGCCATGTGTTGAGAACAGATATTTTTGGCTGGGGAATGGAGGCAGCTAGGTTCATCTTTCCCTAAAAAAAAACTTCATATTGCTCTTTTTCTAAAATAGAATGAACTCCTTAGTTTATTGACTAACTATCTTCCCCTTTCGTTCCAAAAGACAATTATAGTCCCGGCAAACGTTTTACAACTTGTAACTAATCTAACCATGTTACAATCATTTTCTTCCTTCCTTAAAGCCACCATTTAATGAATTAATTCTAATTTTCTAAGCCCATATTCATCATCGAAAAAATCTATATCTTTTTAAAACTTCCTTTTACTTTTAGAACTAAGCCCGCTGTCTTTAGTGATGTATCCCTAAGCTCCTCAATCAATTTGGCTGGTCATCTACCTTCCCTAAATTACGTGAACTTACAAGTATTTTCTTAAAACGCTTCACTAAGTTTCCATTATCCTCTTTTGATCACTCCTAAGGGGTCAGGCGTTCAACGATTTCAATATAATCCTTATTCGTACATGGTAGTACCGTAAGTACCTCTACTTTTAAATGATCTGGATCGCAAAGAATATTCTCCAAAATGTAATCCAGCCGCAGACACGCAAGTAAACTCACCTTGATTACTATTATTTTCAGACTTCGACTGCCTATCAAAACTTTATATTATAGATGACATTCTTAATAATTCAATGAAAGGATATTTCTGGATCTCTGGCATTTTAAAGAATTCGTTCTGGATTCAGAATTAGTTTTTATATCCGTGCTTCCAGACAGTGACTAAAAATTATCTCATATTCAAACATTTTTTTTCAACATAGTGCCTGCTTATAAGCTTTTTCCTCAATTGTTTACAAAATTAAGCTAAAAATGATTTTTTTCAAAAGTTATGTTTTTTCTCCTTTTTAATAGGTTCAAAAACTAAAAGCAAACAAAAGTGACTTTATCAGAAGTATCAAGACGTTTTTTTATTTAGTTACACAGTCTTTGTGACATGACATCATTAGAAGCCACGTTGATTAAACTCATAAAACAAAAAAATAACAACAATAATGAGAATCCATCATAAACAAACTGCATAAAGGCCACTAGAGATAGCATGATAATTTGTAACTTGTTGTATCTGTTATGTTTTTTACTTTATTTTTTGTTTAATATATTTTTCTTTTTCTATTTTCTAGCATTAATCCTACTTTTTAAGAGATCTTCCTTTTACAAACATTAAGAGTTAAACAAATATTTTTACGCTCAACACGGGAACCTTTTCTGAACAATGGTCAGCCAGTTTTGTGTCTGAAGGGCCCATATGATAATAGTTATATTTTATATTTTTTTTTAGATTCAATTTTAGCAGTTTTCTTGTGATTTTAGTCAGTTTATCTTTCCTGGTCAATATGATAATTCTCTTACAATATTGGTTTACCACAGTATTTATTTTTTATATTAATTTTTTCTTTCCTCTTAGGGACCAAGAGAGCAGCTGATTAAGTCTAAAGGGGAAATCTTTCATCTGGAAAAATTAATTATTATCTTTTGTTTTACTGTTATGTATTTTTATTAACTCTTCAATAAACAGTTACATATTGAGGATTCAGTCTTATTAAAATTTATAAGTACAAAAAAAATTCACAAAAGTAAAGAGCGAAGCTATGTCTATGTACTAGAATGTCTAATGAACAAAAAACTAACAGTTAAAAGAAACATATCTTAGACTTAATATAAAATTGAACCAATAAGGAACTTATAATGTTGTAAAAACAGAACTAGCATTCAACTCAAACTCAAATGGAACAGAATTTACTAGATGTATCAACTGAGTCGTCTCCCTTATTCTTAATTATGTTTAAAAAAAAAACAGACATTAAAATTAAAAGAAACAGATATAAGACTTAATATAAAATGAAACCAAAAATGAACTTATAATGTTCTAAAAATAAAACTAATATTCAGCTCAAACTCAAAACGAACAGAAATTACTATATATATCATCTGGGAAGTCGTCCCCCTTTTTTCAATTATAGTTAAAAAAACAACATATTAAAGTTAAAACAAACAGATATTAGACTTAATATAAAATGAAGCCAATAATGAACTAATAATGTTCTAAAAATAGAACTGACATTTCACTTAAACTCAAAACGAACACAAATTACTAGATATATCAATCGGGAAGTCGTCCCCCCTTTTTTCAATTATAGTTTAAAAAAAAAAACAGATATTAAAGTTAATATCTAAAGTTAATATTCTATTCTAAAAATAGAACTGACATTTCACTTAAACTCAAAACGAACACAAATTACTAGATATATCAATCGGGAAGTCGTCCCCCCTTTTTTCAATTATATTTAAAAAAAAAAACAGATATTAAAGTCAAAAGAAACAGATATTAGACTTGATATAAATGAAGCCAATAATGAACTAACAATGTTCTAAAAATAGAACTGACATTTCACTTAAACTCAAAACGAACACAAATTACTAGATATATCAATCGGGAAGTCGTCCCCCCTTTTTTCAATTATAGTTTAAAAAAAAAAACAGATATTAAAGTTAAAAGAAACAGATATTAGACTTAATATAAATGAAGCCAATAATGAACTAACAATGTTCTAAAAATACAACTGACATTTCACTTAAACTCAAAACGAACACAAATTACTAGATATATCAATCGGGAAGTCGTCCCCCCTTTTTTCATTATAGTTAAAAAAAATAACAGATATTAAATTTAAAAGAAACAGATATTAGACTTAATATAAATGAAGCCAATAATGAACTAACAATGTTCTAAAAATAGAACTGACATTTCACTTAAACTCAAAACGAACACAAATTGCTAGATATATCAATCGGGATGTCGTCCCCCCTTTTTTCAATTATAGTTTAAAAAAAAAACAGATATTAAAGTTAAAAGAAACAGATATTAGACTTAATATAAATGAAGCCAATAATGAACTAACAATGTTCTAAAAATAGAACTGACATTTCACTTAAACTCAAAACGAACACAAATTACTAGATATATCAATCGGGAAGTCGTCCCCCCTTTTTTCAATTATAGTTTAAAAAAAACAGATATTAAAGTTAAAAGAAACAGATATTATACTTAATATAAATGAAGCCAATAATGAACTAACAATGTTCTAAAAATATAACTGACATTTCACTTAAACTCAAAACGAACACAAATTACTAGATATATCAATCGGGAAGTCGTCCCCCCTTTTTTCAATTATAGTTTTAAAAAAAACAGATATTAAAGTTAAAAGAAACAGATATTAGACTTAATATAAATGAAGTCAATAATGAACTAACAATGTTCTAAAAATAGAACTGACATTTCACTTAAACTCAAAACGAACACAAATTACTAGATATATCAATCGGGAAGTCGTCCCCCCTTTTTTCAATTATAGTAAAAAAACAGATATTAAAGTTAAAAGAAACATATGTTTGACTTAATATAAATGAAGCCAATAATGAACTAACAATGTTCTAAAAATAGAACTGACATTTCACTTAAACTCAAAACGAACACAAATTACTAGATATATCAATCGGGAAGTCGTCCCCCCTTTTTTCAATTATAGTTTAAAAAAAACAGATATTAAAGTTAAAAGAAACAGATATTAGACTTAATATAAATGAAGCCAATAATGAACTAACAATGTTCTAAAAATAGAACTGACCTTTCACTTAAACTCAAAACGAACACAAATTACTAGATATATCAATCGGGAAGTCGTCCCCCTTTTTTTCAATTATAGTAAAAAAAACAGATATTAAAGTTAAAACAAACATATGTTAGACTTAATATAAATGAAGCCAATAATGAACTAACAATGTTCTAAAAATAGAACTGACATTTCACTTAAACTCAAAACGAACACAAATTACTAGATATATCAATCGGGAAGTCGTCCCCCCTTTTTTCAATTATAGTTAAAAGATATTAAAGTTAAAAGAAACAGATATTTGACTTCATATAAAATGAAACCAATAATGAACTAGATAGATCAAATGTTCTAAAAATAAAACTGATATTCACCTCAAACTTAAAACGAACAGAAATTACTAGATATATCATCTTGGAAGTCGTCTTCCATTTTCTCAATTATAGTTAAAAAAAAAAACACATATTAAAGTTAGAAGAATAAGATATTAGACTTAATATGAAATGAAACCATTAATGAACTTATAATGCTATAACAATAGAACAGATATTCAGCTGAAACTCAAATCAAACAGAAACTACTAGATATATCAACTTGGAAATCGTCCCCCTTTTTCCCAATTATTGTAAAACAAAAAAGATATTAAAGTTGAAAGAAACAGACATTAGACATAATATAAAATGAAACTGGTAATGAACTTATAACATTCTAAAAATAAAACTGATATTCAGCTCAAAACGAACAGAAATTACTAGATATATCAACTGGAAAATCGTTCCCCTTTTACCCAATCATATTAAACAAAAACAAATTTTAAAGTTAAAAGAAAGGGACATCAGACTTAATAAAAAACGAAAACAAGAATGAACTTATAATGTGCCAAAAATAAAACTGATATACAGCTCAAACTCGAAACAAACAGAAACTACTAGATATATGGACTGGGAAGTCGTCCCCCTGGTACTCTAATTATAGCGCAAGCGTTATTCTTGCTTTATTGAAAGTAACATATATTAAGCGATTTCAAAGCGAAAGCGAAAAAAAAATCTGTTTTTTGGCAAGTAAAAAATCAAGGCCGTATCCTGATTGAAGGGTTTACAAGGATTCAGCTTGTCCCCTCAGTCACCCAAAGTTTAAATTCTACTCTTAAAAAACTACAAAAGTGTCAATAAAATTTATTTTATACGTTTCGTTAAGTTTTTTTGCAACCGCCCTCGTAAAAAATATCTTTTTATAAACACTCCTCCCAAACGAATCATGTCCCTTCCCCCAAAAAAAATCATTAATGTGGCCCTGTAAAATTTAACTTTTCAAAATAAAAAAAATTTCATAAATACAGCTTAGAGTTTGTAAAGCAAAAGAAAATTTTCATGATTTTCCAAGTAAAATTGGCAGGCGAATGTGCCTGTGCACAGGATCTTAAGAAAACTGGAAAGTCTACATATCTTTACTGATTGAAAGAAGCAGGAAATCCCAAAAAAGCAAAAATTTTGATTGAATATTTATTTTTAACGTTTTATTTTTTTCAGAAGTCGTTTTAAAGTTGTAATAATAGTTTAATAAATCAATTTAATAATGCTTCGTATAAGTTTTATTTTTATGTTATTATTGAAAAAAAAGAAAAAGGAAAAATTCTTTGTCAATACCATGTTTGAGTGTGGCTTTCCTAAGTGCCGGTTATGAACTGATTAGAACTGAAAATAAATGTACATTTTCATGTAGTTTTTCCAGTGTCATGACGGCTACAAATGACCTTTTTTACTCTTCACTGGCAGAAATAGGGTAATTTCCTTGTCAAAAATATTTAGGATTACACGCCAATCCTCGGGTATATTCTGATTGAGATCCAATACAATGTAAGCAAAGGATTGATTTGTTGCCTGACTTGTAGAAATTTTAGAGCAATGGGACATATTTGTTTATTGAGAGATGTTAGAGAACTTGAATCACGAACAACCTTGTAAATAATATAGTAGGTTCAATTCAAAGCAAATGATCTCATACATTTGCCCTGATGAAAGAGATTGTGTAGAGCTATCGTTACGGAAACCTGATGATGATATGAGCGGAAAGTAAACAACTGTAGCATTTCTCGAGACCATTATTCAATGGATCCAACTAAATCATCAATAATAAACCAAGAGTTTGGTTCAATTTCATAAAAATTTGATAAGACCAGACCATAAATAATTGCAACATCTCCTGAGATCATTCTTGAATCAATTCAGCTAACTATCGATAATCAACCACGAGTCTGGTTCAACAATGTTCAACACGTCAAGTCCTCGTATGAATTTTATGTCTTGTGTAATACTCTTTATTTTATATTAGGTCTCTTGCCACACACTATAGCAGTAATAAATATTATTTAGATAATCTAAAAACATTTTATCACATTTTGAATAATTTTTGTTAAATGTGTTGTTTTTCCAGACATTGAAAATCCGCAAAGAAACGATCTATATGGCATTTTAAATTGAGAAATACTCCTCCAATGTCAAAATACAACTGACCGAGCCTAGCCTTAATTGATTAAATAAATACTAAAAATAGAACAATTTGTTTCTTTAATATCAATAAATGCACTACATAGAATCTATTTATATAGATATATTTACGTAGAGAATTGAAATTTAAAAAAAACTTAGTTGGGGTAGTTGGGGGGGGGGGGGGTAATTCTGAAAAATTAGAAAAATGAGGTATTTTTAACATACGAACAGGTGATCAGATCTCAATGAAATTTGATATTTAGAAGGATATCGTGTCTCAGAGCTCTTATTTTAAACCTGACCAGATCTGGTGACATTGGGGGGGGGGGAGTTGGAAGGGGGAAACCTAAAACTTGGAAAACACTTAGAGTGGAGGGATCAGGATGAAACTTGGTGGGAAAAGTAAGCAAAAGTCCTAGATACATAATTGACATAACAGGAAAAGATCCGCTCTCTTTGGGGTAGTTGGGGGAGGGGTTAATTCTGAAAAATTAGAAAAAAAGAGGTATTTTTAACTTACGAACAGGTGATTGGATCTCAATGAAATATGATATTTAGAAGGATATCGTGTCTCAAAGCTCTTATTTTAAATCCTGACCAGATCTGGTGACATTGGGGGAAGTTTGGGGTGGGGATCCTAAAATCATGGAAAACACTTAGATTGGAGGGATCGGGATGAAACTTGGTGGGAAAAATAAGAGCAGAAGTCTTACATACGTGATTTACATAATTGGAATGGATCCGCTCTATTGGGGGGGGGGGCTAATTCTGAAAAAAAAAAATTACATATTTTTAACTTACAAAGGAGTGATCGGATCTTCATGAAACTTCATATTTAGAAGGACCTTGTAACTCAGATCTCTTATTTAAAATCTCAACCGGATCAAGTGTAATTGGGGGGGGGGGGCAGTTGGGGGGGAGACCAGAAATCTTAGAAAATACTTAAAGCGGTGAGATCAGGATAAAACTGGATGGGAAGAATAGAAACCTGTCTAAGATACATGACTGACATAACCGAACCGGATCTGCTCTCTTTGGTGGAATTGGGTGGGGGGTAATTTTGATAATTGAGGTATTTGTAACTTATGAAAGGGTGACCAGATCTTAACGAAATTTGATATTTAGAAGGATCTTGTGCTTTAAAGTTCTAATTTTAAATTCCTACCAGATCCTGTGACATTGGGGGGAGTTGGAGGGGGAAACAGGAATTCTTGGAAAATGTGAAAATTGGGGTATTTTTATCTTACAAATAGATGATCGGATCTTAATGAAATTTGATTTTTAGAAGGAATTCATGTGTCAGAGCTCTTATTTCAAATCCCGACCAGATCTTTTGACATTGGGGGAGTTGGAGGGGGAAATCTTGGAAAACACTTGGAGTGGAGGAATTGGGATAAAGCTTGGTGGATAGAATAAGCAAATGTCCTTGATACATGATTGACAGAATCATACTGGATTCGCTCTCTTTGGGGGAGTTGGGGGGAGGAGTTCAGTGATTTGGCGAGTTTGGTGCTTCTGGATGTGCTAGGATGATCAAAATTGGTAGGCATGTCAGGGAGCTGTACAATTTGACTTGATAAAGTTGTTTTCCCAGATTCGACCATCTGGGGCTAAAGGGGGAGGGAAAATTAGAAAAAATTAGGTATTTATAACTTACGAGTGGGTGATTGGATCTTAATGAATTTTGATATTTAGAAGGACATCATGACTCAGAGCTCTTATTTTAAATCCTGACCAGCATTAAGCCTCTTATTTTCCTTTTTAAATCAATCTATTGATTCATAGAATTTTGTTAGAGCTCACACCATATGATCTCTTGGCTCTTAGCTCTTCTTGCCTTGTCACAAGTGCCATATGAGCTCTTAGCTCTTGTTATGGATTGGGGTTATATAAGATGTTTTCCAATCATGCTGTAGTTCCCCATTTTGAAGAGATAACCAGAGCAGCATGCACAGGGGGTAACTGAGAGCTTTTTGGCACTCCTTAAGAAGATGTGGATGAACACTGTCTGGTCCCTTTGACTTGTTTACATAAAGCTTCTCAAGGCTATTGAAAACCATTACTTCACTTACTGTCAGATCAGGCATAGGGAAAAGCACTTCATACAATGGAGGATCTGGTGAGGAGGTACCTGAGTTTTGGGTAAAGGCAGAAGCAAATTGTGCATTTAGAATGTCAGCCTTATCTATTGGAGATGAGTGTAGTACAGTGCAGTCAACAAGGTCAGGAATAGTATGATGATTTGGGTTTTTAGAAGAAACATGTCTCCAGAAAGATTTTGGGTTTAACTTTATCTCAGAAGCTAATTTTTTCTATTATTAGCTTATTAGATTGATAATGTTGTCAAGAGTCTTAAAATACCTAATGAGGGGGGTATGGGTATTCATTGTTAAGGTTTGCTCTGGTCCCAAGGAAGTCTGTGATCACATCATCAATCATTAAATTAAAATGCTTTTCAGGTGCAGCCTAGAAAAAGAATAAAAAAAATTTATTCCCTTTGAAGTGTTATTATTTTAATCTGTAAAAAAGGTTGTTATTACACTGAGAAGAATGGTTTATTTTCAATGTTAAAAAAACCCTGTTGATAATACCCTTAAATATCTTTTCTTAGAATGCAAGGTTTTCAACATTAGGATGAATTATTTTTAGAAGCAGGATGATCTTAGTTATTACCTTAAAAAAAATTTCTTATTTTTAGTGATTTCCCTTGGGTATCGTCTCAAAACTATACTATGGATCCCTGAGACTTAGTCCATTATTAAGTTGAAAAAAATGGCATATTTTTATTGTTATGAAAAAACCAAAAGGTAATACCCTCAAATATCCTTCTTTGAGTACAGTAAAACGCTTTTAAACAGTAGAATGCAGAATCTGAAAAGAACACCTTATCTGATATGAAAAACGCCTATTTGGTATGGCAATAATTGATCATCTCACCGATGTGACAGATGCCTTCCTAAGAACCAACCTTTCTAACAACCAAAAAACTTTTCTTCTGATTTCTCATTAAGCTTAGCCTTTGCAAAATGGGATTAGTACGCCAAAAATCCTTTAAATACTAGAGAATATGCATAAGATTACTTACAGGTCGCACTATTTACAGTTTCCTTGTCTTTTCTTTAGGTTAAACGATTTCACATGTTTATCCGTTTTAAGAATGTACAACATTGGGTGCATTCCCCGTCGTGATTACAATTAATAGTGATTAATTTTTTTGACTGACATCTGTTCCACGTTATCTATATTAAAAATAATAGGCCCCGCCCACTGCTTATTTCTGTTCCTCGTTTGTGAAATAATTAATTATTTTTAATTCTAGTCGGGAGGTGAATTAAAGATGGACGGGACACAATTACTCTTAGCCAAATAGAAAGCTGATAAAATTATGTGCATAGAATATTGCAGTTAGGATAATACACTAGACTAGAGAATTCAGATTAATTTGTAAGAATATATTTTCTCATAAATTTTGTGTGACATTTCTTACTTTGAAGATAATTTATATTTTATAGGGAAATTCTTTGTTCAGTCCATAGGCTATGCACTGAAATTAGTTTCTTAGCCTGCCTCAACTAAACTCTGATAGTCCTATTAGCCAACCTCTGATTAAAGTTTTATTGGACTAAAATAATTTTCATTCATCAGGGTAAACGTAAGTTTCTTTGGAATACTCATTTATAATATGCTATTTAAATGAGGATTTCTTTGTTCTTTCCAGGCTTCCCTGGAAAGAAGAAGTTAGCTTGAAGAAGACAATAAGCTCTTCTTTCCAAGCTTATCCTGGAAAGAAGAAGTTAGCCTAGCTAATGTAATATTAATGTATTTACTTGTCATAGTAGGCTAGGCAAGATATTTCAAAGGTAATATACTTGCAAAAGTGTTTAGAAGTCACACTGTCCTATAAGGCATCATATTAGCAGCAAACTAGTCTAGTAGTAGAGTTACTACTAGTAGTGTTTAGTACTAGTGTAATTTCCTCAAGATTTGGCATAGGCTAATTCACATTAGTTTGAGGTCAGAATAAATTGAGACATGATCTAACCTACTCCAGTATATTTCAACAGTTAAAAAGTGACTAAAATAGTGACCTAGTTTTGGGTATCAAGTACATAATGGATTTTTCTGTTTTCATTGGTTTCATAGTTAAACCAGAGTCTCAACCACTCAATTATTTTGTACAAAAACACTTTTCATGACAATCATGGTTTGTCATGATTGCATGGTTGCAGCTCAACCATACCTAGTGGCTTAGCTCAAACAGTCTGTTTGGCTGGTTTGGAAAAAGGCCTGGGCTATTTGGTAATTACCTTAATTACCTTAATTTGCACTTCAGAGCAAATTAAGATCTGTAGATCTGTTGAATGCTCCTGAGTTGAATCGGTGATGTCTCATAGCAGGTATGAGCAGGACAGAATGTCCCACTCATACTTCCAGTCTTTCGTGGCCCACTCTTTATGCAGTGCCTTCTTGAATGCTTTGGGGGTGGGGGCTGAGACTGTTGCTTTGCACAGTTCATTCCAGGGGTTGACAACTCTGTTGGTGAAGAAACTTTTTCTGGCTCTGATTGACTGCTTGAACAGCTTCTTTGAGTGTCCTCTGGTGCACTGTGTGGGGCCTGGGTGGACGGGCAGGATCTTGGCATATGATGAGTTCAGCAATTTGCGGGTCATCATCATGTTGCTACGGTTGCGCCTGTACACGAGGGTAGGGAGGTTGAGAGCCCGTAAACGATCTTGATAAGGTTTGTCTCCAAGGTTTGTGATGGCCTTGGTTGCTCTCCTCTGGACTCCCTCAATTAGCCTGACATCTCCTTTGTATGTTGGGAAGGCAGCGCACATGCCAAAATCCAAAACGGGTCTGACTAGTGCCTTGTAAAGTTTCAGGAAAACTAGTGGGGATCTGCTGGTAACTGTTCTTTTGATCAGACCTAAGTTTGTGTTGGCCTGGGACACACTCTTCATGGTGTTGGCATGGAACTTGAGAAGGCTGTCAATGATGACCCCAAGGTCGCGTTCCTCTGTGCTGGTCTTGATGGGTGAATTGGAGTTGGAGGCATGTTCATGCATATGGTATTGGGCGCATGGGTTTGAGGATCCAAAGTGTAGCGTGCTGCACTTGCTTATATTGAACAAAAAGAGCCATTTGTCTGCCCACAGCTGGATTTTCTGGACATCTGTTTGCAGGGATTTTACATTCACTGCTCCAAATAGCTTTGAGTCGTCAGCATAGAGAGACAAGTTGTTTTCCACCTTGCTGAATATATTGTTAATGTAGATGTTGAACAGTGTAGGACCAAGAACAGTTCCCTGTGGTACTCCACTGATGACATCACAGGGCTCGGAAAAGACCTTTTCACCTCCAGCACCAAATAGCCTGACTCTCTGGGTTCATCCTGACAGGAAGTCCATAAGCCAATCAACCAGGTTGGGGTGTAACTGGGCAGCAGTAAGCTTTTCTCTTAGCCTTTTGTGTGGGACTTTATCAAAGGCCTTAGCAAAGTCTAGTAAAACTAGGTCCACTGGCAATCCTTTGTCAAGCAAATCTGTAATGATGTCATATGTTTCCAGTAAGTTTGTTTCAACTGACTTTCCTGGTTGAAACCCATGCTGATTAGGGGATAGGATATTGTTGACTTTCAGATGTTCCAGTATTGTATCATTGACCACTCTTTCAAGGATTTTTGCGACTACTGATGTGAGACTTATAGGTCTGTAGTTTTCTGCTTTAAGTCTGCTGCCTTTTTTGAATATTGGGGTCACAAAAGCAGTTTTCCAATCAGATGGGACAGATTTGGCATTAATAGACTTTTGGAATAGGTCAGACAGTGGTTCTGCGATGATGGTTGCCAGTTCCTTCAGCAGTCTTGGGTGTAAGTGATCTGGTCCAGCCGATTTATTCGTGTCAAGATTTTGAAGCCGTTTGTGAATATGGTATATTTTGAATTTTTACAGTACTTGACATGGTAAAAGGTGAACACACAACTCCATATGGCTTCAGTACCTTTTCATTTTAATTCCTAATATACAAATTATTACCATAACAATTGTATCCTAGACCCCAGTCCCTAATACAACTGGATAATGCCTATGCCATAAACAGAACTCAGTTAATTTAGAGCATTTATATTACTCAGCTAAGATCATGGTGAACACACCACTCAATTCTTCCTTTCATCATGTTTTTAAACATACTAATCACTTCTAGTATAAATTCCATTTGAGTCATTGAAAAGACCCCTTAATGGTTACACCTTGTGTCTAGCTAAGCAGTGTAAAAAAAATTTGAATTACCCAAACAACTATAATGCTTTATAAAATACTTACTCATGTCATTTCAGTTGTTTCACTTTACACCCTCCCCTAAAAAAGAAATATATAGTCCATATTACATTAGGCTACTCATAATTATAGTGTAATATTTTCAGTATGCTTGTACCTTAAATTGTATTTTCTAGGAACTAATGTAGCAGGAACCTGTATATGTTGACAAAAAATTGTTGCACAATTTCTTTGCAGATCATCCATTTATTTGTACATAAAGGATATTTGAATATCAAAATCACTTCACCAGCAATGAAGGTTGAAAGATTAAGTAAGACAGAAGGGTCAGGCAAAGTAAGCTCTACATTTTAGACCAACTATGTTGTGGTTGCCTCTAGATCGTGATCAGCTGGTACAACCCCTTTATCTTGACAGTTTAAAGTTGAGGCTACCTCAGGAAAGTGACTTTGCATAAGTGTGCCAGATGGTAGAGGGTGACAAGTGGCAGTTTGATTACTGTACTATAACTGAATATTTGCACCTTGTAGACACTGGTTGAAAATGCTTGCTTGTCTCACTGTGTCTTTCATGTGGTGTTGTCTTCCAGTCATAATCTACTTTGATCTTACAGCTGTCAAGTGATATGGCTGACACAGTAGGTTTGTTTAGTGAGTTTGACAATGGACTGATGCAGTTGGTTAAGAAGTTGAGGTTCTTTGGGTTGCCTTGTGTTCTGCTGTATTCACTTTGAGCATGAATGGGCTAGATTGTGATGATGTTCACCATCTTTACTGGTAAGATAATGTCTCCCCTCTTTCTACAATATATTAGGGTAGAAAGGCCAAGATTTTCTTATTAATGCTTGAAGGGGATTTGTTGTTTGGCAAAAGGAAGGTTGGCTTGACCTTAACTTACAGGATCCAGCGTCTATAGGGAAAACATCCCTGTCAGACACTCTCTAGATGCATGGTTAGCTTCCTGTGTTGTTTTAATTGAGTTTAAAGTGAAGTTTGTTTTAGCAGTCATGTGAATATAAATTTTCTTTCCAGAATTAATCAAGTTTTATTTTGAGCAATTTAGGGTCTTTGCTTTCACAACTGTTTCAGGGAGGAAGTTCCAATTGTCAATTGCTCTGATGCTCCAAAAATTTGCTCTTGCTCTGTTCTGAGTCACTGGTTTGAAAACCTTATATGGATGGCCTCTTGTAGTTTTAACTTTAGCAGTCTTAAAGTAATTTTCAAAGCTAATATTCTCCAGGTTGCTATTCTCCACTTTGCCTTGTAAATTTGTATCTGATCTCCATGTTGGTGCCTATATTTTAGAGAGGGTAGCTGTAATTGGTGTAGTCTGTCTTCATAGCTCAAATCTTCTCAAGATATTGTGTCATGCTTGGACTGCAGGCTTGCAATCGTCATATCAAACTCAAGGTGAGGATGAACACAGACTGTGTTGAGCTTCTTCATGACTAGGGTGGTGACTCATCACTTCCTTAGAACTGAATTAGAATATCAGCACCTGCAGGATTAGCTATATGATAGATGTGGTAGGGATTGTTTAGAAATTCCCATAAGTTTATGAGATCTGCTTGTAGAGAAGAGCAGTTTTTTTTGTGAAAGTTGTTGATCCATAAAAGTTTAAATTGTCTGCATATATAAGCTGCTCTTAACCATGTCATGACTATTGTTTATTTTGGTAATATAGAGGCTTATATATATATATATATATATATATAGATGTATGTATTTACTATCTTTATAAGTAAGAAATAATTGTATACGTATGTATTTATTTATTTACTTTTTCTTGAAAATGGATCTGTATTTTGGGAAAATTTGTATCTTGAGATATACTCATATAAAAAAATAATCTAGATAGGTCAGAAGTCAGAGTAAATTTGTTAAAAGACTTAATTTTGGTTTTTGCAAATGATGTGGTTTTTGCAATTTCTTATATGATGTCATGCATTGTATAAATAAGGCTATTGGATTTCCAACACAATTTCAAAGGTGCTACCTCTGCACCCCTATTAAGAGATATGTGGTTGTTACTAACTATTGGGCACTGTTTTGGCTGTGCAAAACTTTCTAATTCCTTTTTGCTATTTAATAAATGCTTAAATTCCTTTTTTTGAAGTGTAGCTTTTTTTTATATAATTCTTGTGTTAGTTTACTAGATAATGGTCCTAAACCATTTTAGGGCAAACCTACGTTGTTTCCTTTGTAAATATATGAATAGGGTATGTTAATTGAATCACTTTAATGCTAATATTTGGCAAGTGAATGTGTTTTTATTCTAGGCTTATATACATTTGAAATACAAATTTAAAGCTCATTGGACTACCACCTTTAGGTTGCTGGTTTCTAATATGGATAATCTTGGTGCAATTTTGGAAGATTTTTTGCTTGCCTCAGATGATTCAGATGAAGATGAAGAGCTTTTACAGATAGCTAGTATTGTTAGTCATAATACACCACAAGAGGTAATTTTTTTGTCCTTAGGATTTTCTACACTTAAGTGCAGCAACAGTTTTACTTGTATGGCCGAAGGCATGACAATGATCCTTTGCAAGAAAAGTACTATGTTCCCTCTGCTTGACTAACAATATTTTATTTGTTGGGCGACTGACTGCAGCAACCTCAGCTATCCTATTAGGGATCTTTATTGCAAGTCCCAGTATACTAAAGAAGGTGAACCCTGTTGTATGAGCCAACAGGAATATTGCATTAACTGTAATTTCACAAATCCTCCCCCTCCTCAGAATGGTTTGTAGGACCCTTGCAAAGAGAAAAAGAATAAAATATGAGCTAAACATTTTTTTTTCTCTTCCCAGCACTTTTTAGAAAAGATCATGGCTTGGTCATGTTTTTGATTAAGTTAGAAACATTTAATTTGATTCAAATGAAAGTAAAGTGTAAAGTTCAGACTTAAAACGACAGAATAACATAAATTATTCAATATATGACGTCTAACTTTTATCCCCTTCCAAATAACTTCTTTTTTTTATTTCAACATATTGTATATACCCTATACATTCAACATAGCCTATTATGAGTATTATACATGCTCTTAATAAAGTGTAATGTAACCTTTAGCTTAAGGACTGAGCAGTAGGCTAGGCATAGGGACTCCACTCACATAATAAATATTTTTCTTTGTTTTAAGCTTGACTATTATTATTTACTTTTTAAATCATTAATGATCATTGTTATATTTTTTGCTTCAGAGCCATATTTGACCACTGTCATCACTGTAGCTTCCAATATTCTAATCTTGGTTTGTAGGCTTATCTTTCTATTCTTCCAAACTTTTTTTAACTGTGAAAAAACACCCTGAGCTTTAGCTATTCTACTTTTAACATCTTCACTGCTCCCACCATCTTTACTAATAATACTACCAAGGTAACTGAAGCTCCCAACCTGATCAATCTTTTCGTTACCTAAGGTCACCTGTTCATCTTCACTTATTCCTAACCTTAGTGACTTAGTCTTCTTAACATTAATTTTCAAGCCTATTTTAGCACCCTGAACTCGTAAAACCTCTAAAAATTCATTCATTTTGCTCACACTTTCATCTAATATGCTTAAATCATCAGCATAATCTAAGTCCAGGAGCGTTCTTCCTCCCCATTTGATTCCATGGTCTCCAATTGCCTTTCCTGTGCTCCTTAAGACGAAGTCCATCAAAATGATCCATATAAAGGGGGATAGAACACAACCCTGCTTAACTCCTGATTTAATACAAAACCAGTTGCTAACCTCATTTCCTACCTTAACCGCAGCAGTATTATTCTCGTACATAGCGCAAATCACTTTAATGTATTTTTCTGGTATACCATATAACGATAAGACCTTTGTTAACGCTGTTCTATCAACAGAATCGAAAGCTTGCTCATAATCGATAAAACTAAGGACCAAAGGTGTTTGACAACGAAGGGACTTCTCAATTATTAACCTAAGAGTGAAAGCATGGTCGACACATCCTCTACCTTTTCTAAAACCGCATTGTTCTTCCCTTAAAACTTTGTCTACAGCATGTCTCAGTCTAAAAAGTATCATATTACTCAGTAATTTGCTACCTACAGAGACCAGACTAATGCCTCGATAATTCCGACATTCACTCTTGTCACCTTTCTTATACAGTGGTTTAATTCAGGTTTTCCTAAAATCATTGGGTACTTCCCCTTTTTCAAAAATCATGTTCATAATCTTCAGTAGCTTATTCCTAACCTCAGAGCCACCATATTTAAGGAACTCATTAATCATACTATCAGCACCTGGGGCCTTATTATTTTTTAATCCTTCTAGTACTGTCGCTAATTCTTCCTCACTAAACAAATCTTCCTTCACATCCAAGGTATCACAAACTTTTTCATTTTCATCTATATCTTTTCCTGCAACTGTATCTCGGTTTAGCACATTCTCAAAATGTTCCACCCATCTTTCTTTAACTTTTTCCTTATCACTAATTGTGACCCCATTTCTATCTTTAACTGGGACTAGTCCGGATCGGCTACTCCCTTTCAATTTATTAACATGCCAGTATAATATTTTACTATTATGCCGTCTAGCCGCATCTTCCAGATCCTCAGCAATTTTATCCATCGCCTCCATTTCACATCTCCTTAGTTCATATTTTAATGCTTTCTCCACTTTCTTTACATTCCTTTTGTTTTCATACGACCTATCGCTCAGATAATTCTTATACAAACCCCTTCTACTCTCTATTAAACCTAAAGCTTTTTCACTAATATTCCTAGTTGCTGTCTTAGCACTCTTCCCTAGGACACCATTAGCAACTTCACAAATTGTTTTTCTGAAATTATTCCATCCATCTTCCACATTGTCAAATTTTAAACCCTCAAGTTTAGTACTCAACTGTTCCTGGAATTTTTTTCTCAAATTTTCATCCTGAAGTCTACCAACATCATAACTTCCCGGGAGGGAGTTACTCTTCCGAAATTTCAGCTTTAAATTAACCTTAGACACTACTAGATGGTGATCTTTACTTTTAACATCAATAACGGCACTCCTATACACCCTAGTATCTTGTATTGATCCTGCTAGTCTTCTGTTTACAATAACATAATCAATAAGGTTTGCTGTCTTACCATCACGTGAATACCATGTCAACTTATGGGCCATTTTGTGACCAAACACCGTATTGGTTATACCTAGGTTGTTATACCTACAAAATTGCAAAAGCCTATAGCCATTACTGTTTTCTTTTCCTACACCAAAATTACCTAGGCTAGGATACCATCTATCCCTATTTCTACCAACCTGGGCATTAAAATCTCCTAGCAAAAACACCATATTTCTACCTGGTACCCTGTCTATTTGCTCCTGTAACTGTAAGTAAAATTCATCTGAGTCACTAGTATCTCCATCAGTTGGTTCAATGGGGGCATATACTACTATAACTGATACCCTAAACTTTTTAGTCATAAAATGAGCAATTAGTATTCTATTATTAATACCTTCCCAGCCTAAACAAGACTTAGCAGCTTCCTCCGAAAAGCAGATGAAAATTTACTAGATGTTTTCCAGAGAAATTGCCTACGGATTGTTCTGGGTACCCGGCTGACTGACCGTATTTCAAACAGTAGGTTGTACGAAAAGTGTGGTTCAATCCCGCTTTCTGGGGCTATAATGAAAGAAAGGTTGAGATGGCTAGGCCACGTTCTACGGATGAAGGATGACAGATTACCGAAGATTGTCCTTTTTGGCCAACCGTCTGGGGCTACACGGAAAGCAGGTCGTCCTTGTCTGGGTTGGGAGGATGTCATAAATAAGGATTTAAAGGAAATGGGAACTTCCTGGGAGGGTGTAAAGAGGGAGGCTTTAAATAGATTAGGTTGGAGGAGGAGCGTGCGTAGCTGTGTTGGCCTCAGGCGGCTTGGTGCTGCAGTGAGTTATTAGTAGTAGTAGTAATATTTTTTCATGATCAAATGAACATCATTTTGACCAAGATTTTCCCATAAATCCTACAGCCTCTGGTTAAATATTTTAACCCTCATAACCAACCTATAAACAAAAGAGAGTAAAAAATTTGGAATGTTGAACATTGTAATGTTTTGAGCATCCATAATTTGATGGAACAATTTTCATCAAAATCATATTACTTTTATGAGTTTTTCCATTTCTTTTTTTATTATGCAAATTTACTAACACTTTAATGTGTACGCTTAAATATAACAATTTGACATCCTTTGAATCTGCATAAAATGGAAATACTTTTATCTCAGCTACAAAGGTCTTGGTCTCATTCCTTGCAGTCTCTAGGATTGATGCAGGGTCTCATAAAGGTCATCAATTTACAAAAATGCTGGGTGGCAAATTTTTTCATAAAACACTTCTGTAATCTATGGGGAGAGGGGATTTTTTCAACACAAATACTAGAAATACAAATACGAAATACAATATATTTCGATCTCCCTTCCCCCACAATTAGAACCCATGGTCAAATATGTTCAGGCAAATATGAATAATCTGTTCCACAACAGAACTTCTACTCAACCTTGACATTTAAAAAAACATACTTATGTGTTTTAATGTAAACACTGAAGAAGTGAATTTAGGTTAATCCTAATGAAATATACCTAAGTATGATGAAAATTCAATACTTTAGAAACAAAGTTTGGGCTATATATTTGTAGATTTTGGGGGATGGGGGTAAAGTATAGCAGGTCTACTTCACTATTGTGAAGTAGGAGTTGCTTTCTACCTTCACACTGTCCAAAGACTTTACCGCCCAAATACAAATACTTTACCCCTCCCCCTGACGTAGTGGTGGATTTGTGGTTAGGTCTGCTTGCTCTGGTTTGGGTTGGAAAGAAAGTTATTTTTGTCACTGGTTTTTAATAGTTCTTTTTGCAAACAAGTTCGTTATAATAAGGAGAAGAAACTTTAATTTATTGTCAATTTATCTCTTTAAGCACCTGTATACTTTTTTTTCTACTCATACAATGAATGCTGTTTCAAAGCACCACTTTAGACTGTTATAATGTTTTTTTCTAGGTTGCAAAAACAATATGTTATTATGAGAAGACAATACCAAAAATGAGAGATGGTGTTTTTAAATCTCACTTCCGTCTGAAGAGGGAAACAGTGGAAGTCCTCATGCAAAAAACATCCATAGAGTGTGCTGATAGGGGACTGAATATACCTGTTCAAAAGCAATTACTAATAACATTATGGATATACGCAACCCCAGACAGTTACAGATCAGTGGGGGATAGGTTTGGTGTTAGTGTTTCAAGTGTTTGTAGAGTTGTGCATAGAATAACTGATTGTATTTTTGCACTATCACCAACAATCATTGTATGGCCAACGGGTCAGAGACTATACAGTGTCATTGAAGGGTTCAGATCTTTGAATGGATTTCATGGTGTTGTAGGTGCTCTTGATGGTACTCACATTGAAATTAAGGCACCCAAGAAGCATCATTCATCATATATTAACAGAAAAGATTATCATTCTGTTCAACTCCAGGCAGTGTGTGATAATAAACTTAGATTTACAAGTGCATTTACTGGTATGCCTGGTTCGGTACATGATGAAAGAGTTTATAGGTTATCCCCTTTGGCAAAAAATATTGATAGAAAAAGTATCATATTTGATGCTGATCACCACATCATAGCAGATGCAGCTTACCCATTAAAAAATTTTCTTCTTACCCCATTTAGGGACACAGGAAGCCTAACTGTTGATGAAGGAAATTATAATTTTAAGCTATCATCAACAAGGATGGTAATTGAAAGGAGTTTTGGTTTTCTAAAAGGTCGTTTTCGTCGTCTGATCAAATTTCCTTCAAATAACTTGAAGTTTGTTGTTAAAGTAGTAATTGTATGTTGTACACTACATAACTTATGTATTGACAATGATGATGCCTTTATTGACTGTATTACTGACCCTAATTTAGTTAATGAAAGGGCAGAAAATGCAAGCAATAGTGATGACTCAGGCATCTCCAAAAGGACAAGAATAGCCTCTCAGCTGTAATATATACTGTTTAAGATTAGATGTTGTTTGTTTTGTATAAGACTTAATAGATAGTCAAAACAATTATTATTCTATTGTCAATTTATGTGTTTGATAGAAAATTACATGACTTCTCAATGATATATATACTCAATGATATATATATATATATATATATATATATATATATATATATATATATATATATATATATATATATATATATATATATATATATATATATATATATATATATATATATATATATATATATATATATATATATATATATATTAGAATATATATGTAAAGGAAGGAAATATCAACCAGCATATTAAAGGAAGATTGTAATATCTCAAATAAATATATTCTTGTTTTGGGTAAAAAAAAATGTATAAAAGTACAAAATTGCATAATTGCAGGGTGCTTTTATTTTGTTTTTATTTTAATTTGTTCAGTAATCCTACAATAGAACCTAAATATATATATATATATATATATATATATATATATATATATATATTATAAGTATATATATGTAAAGGAAGGAAATATCAACCAGCATATTAAAGGAAGATCGTAATATCTCAAATAAATATATTCTTGTATTGGGTAAAAAAAAATGTATAAAAGTACGAAATTGCATAAGAGCACAAGAATTTGTATAACAGACATACTTAACAACTTGGAATATTTTAGGTTCTATTGTAGGATTACTGAACAAATTAAAATAAAAGCACACTTCCACCACAAAAGGGCAAATCAAGTAAACATTCATAATAAATCACTAAATCATTTGTAATAATTATCACTTAAATATTTAGCTTTGTGCTAATACAATATGCACTTCATTTGCAGTAACACTCAAAGGAATATCGTACCACAAAGGAGAAAATCAAGTTTAATGTTTTAGATATTGATAAATATAAAGCTGCTATTGCACATTTTTATCTCTTATTTCTTGTAATAACTTGAGTGCTCTCTCCCTCTGTTCATATCGTTCCTTGTGCCTCCTCTCTGCCTGTTCTGTAAGTTTGCGCAATATTTCCACCACTGTTTTCTTTTTTTTAGTTTTCCTTTTTTGGCTGACTTCTGGCTCAGATGTGTAATCCGATTCAGATGAATGTTCACAATTTTCTTCGTCAATTTTGAAGCCATCTTCATTCGAAGCAGTAGCAACAGGGGAAATTTCTGGCTTCTTTGCCATCAGATTGTCCATTTCATCATAAAATTGCCATGTTATTCTTCCCTCCCCACTTTGCTGTTTTTTTTTCTTTTTTCTGTTTATATTGTGCCTTCAAATTTTGAAACTTTATTTTGCATTGTTCCCAAGAAAATTTGTACAGTGAATTCTCCAATGTTGTGGATGCAGTTTCCCAAAACTTTCTTGAATAGTTGCTGGTACCTTCCTTGTCTTTGCATAATTGTATTAAAATCAACGTGGAACGTTTATCCCATTCTTTGTTCATTGCTGGGGTATCTTCATAACTGGCATTAGATCGTGTCTCTTCTAGTAGCCCAGTTTTGTCTCTAGTATTAGTAGTTTTGGCTAATGTTGCAATTGGAGCTTCTACCCCATTAAAGCCCTGTTCCATCAATGTGGAAGGCCTATTGCATTCTTTGTTAATTGCTGGGGCATCTAGACAACTGGCATTAGACAGTGTTGGTTGTGGTAATTCAGTTTTGTTTCCTGCATTAGTTGTTTCAGCCAACATGACAATTGGTGCTCCCTGAAGAACTGCTCCAGCTGCAACAGCTTCTTTGACAGACATCCAAAAAAAATCACCTGGAAAATCAGGAAATATGACACTGAACATATTTCACACTGCAATAACAATGCAGGGACATGTTACCACAAAGAAAATAAAGATGGAAAATTATACTGGAATAAGAATCTAAACATTGAATAGCAATGTTTCTTCTAAAAAGAGATTGTTTATGAATGATATTTTTTAGCATAAAGTTTATGTTCTTTCCTCAATGGCTCCAACAGGCTATGAATTTCACAATTATTTCTGTCCTTTTTAAAATCAAGACACAAACATTTACCAAATAAAGATCAATAATCTAGTCAAACTTCTAACAAACAGAAATTATGCAAAAAACAAGAGTATAATTGTTTTGATACAACTGAAAATTTCCATTACTATAACCAGGCCCAAATGTTGGATTTGTCTTGGTGGGAACACATATTTAGGAGGGGGCACAAAGTTGTAAATTAGACAAATTATATAAAAAACATTTGAAAGTTTTGCAAAAACATAAAGACTCCAAGACTTACATCCTTGCTTGACTGTTAAGCAAAACTTAGAATTGTTAATCTGATCAGCCTATTATATACAAGAATAAGCAGTTGCTATGGAATATACAAATGGTATACTAAAATCACTATCTTAAGCAATTTGCAGGGAAAATTCAGTAATTTAAGAAATATTGTCCTATGTTAAACATATAGAGATTTTAGAAAATTCAAAGAATTATGTTTTTCAACTAAAGAATAATAAAAAGCTTTCAATAATACAATCACAAATCCCCCCAAAGACTCCAGGACCTGTTAAGGAGGGGGGTCATGAAACAAAACTTAAAAACACTAAAAGGATTTTGGATGTGTAGGTCTTTCAAATTTGTAGCATTAGATAGCCAATTCCAATTATTTAGCTGCTTTCAAAAGTACTTATTGCAATAAATTATTAGCTTATTGTGTTTCAAATCTCAATAAGCTGCATTTGGTCCTTTTGCAGATAGAATTTTTTTTTGAATATTATTAAATTATTATAATTAATTAGATTATTCTAAATTAATTAGAATGAAGTAACAGTATTGTTTGTTAGTTTCAAAGGTTCTATTGGTTAGTAAGATCTTTTTCTGAGAAATTCATTTTGAAATCCAAATTCCATTAAATGGAATAAAATCAAAACACTTATTCGATAAGATATAGTGATTAATTTTTGAATGCAGGTGAGGTTGCATTTATTGCTGCAAACATGATATTGAAAATAAGTTTACATAGATTTTATTCCCTCACCTGAACCACTATCCATTAAGCACATGTTGTTTTCATAGCAAATGCCAACCAGTGAGCAAATAACAGCCTTTCTCCCATCATGAGCCATTGTTTCTAGAAGAATTGGAAGCGTAATTTTATGATTACAGTAAATATCTCTTAAAAAAGACACTTACTCAGCCAGATTCAATACATTTTTACCATTTTCTCTTTTATTATATTGATAAATCCAAAATTGCTGAGAATTCTATGAATGAACATAATTATATATTAAACAATTAGACTGCTTCCATTAATTCTTTTCCCTAATATTGGCTATTATGTTGCCTTTGTTCATGTTCATTGTTATTGTTTTTGCATACAATATTAATAATAAATTCAAGTGGTTTAGAGGTTTTGAGAGGGGGAGGGAAGGGACAGGTAGCTCTACTCTTATTTTGTAAACTTTGATGAGTATTGTTTTTTTGGCTATAAAAGGAATAATTGTAATTTGTATGGTTTTCCTACTTAAGTATCAAGATTTTGGCCTGCATTTTTATTTTGGAGCAAATTTCCTATAACGTCTTATTAATTATCCTAACATGCAGAAATATCTCAGCCCTGTTTTGACACACACACACACACAAAATCAACAATATCCAGTGCCTGTTTTGAGTGGCCATATATCATTCATTCAGTTTTGGACAAATTTGGGCCAAAATAGTTACAAATTGTGTAATAAGGGAATTCATCAAATTTCAAAGTCACCAAATTTTCAACAACATGGAAAGAGTTGTAGATTTTACTGTCACTGAAGTCCTAATCTGCAAAAATTACTGCTAAGCTGTCATCAAGAGGTAAGTATCATAGTACAGTAAAGAATTATATAGACCTAGGGAAATAATAGCTAATGTCCATTAACTATTTGGATCTGTCTTAGGTTCTTTTTTTCAGACTTGGGCAACTTTTCAAATTTCAGGAATGATCTTAAGTACTATAGATGGATTGATAATATGAAGTAGCTAGCAGAAATTACACACAAGATTTGTTAAATTATTTGAGAAATCCCATCTAAACTCAACTTTTGTTCTTCAACACTGAAGTTCATTGGGATTAAAATGGGGAATAAACATTTTAGAATTTTCAGACAATGTAAGATATTTGTTATGAATGTGGTGGACTAATTACCATCTTTGCATATATACTCCCCCTCCCCTATAATGGGGATAAAGATAGGCCTAGGCTTTATACTAAACTTTGGAAATGTTTTTCACATTAACATAATATTATGAAACAAGTTTTGAAGACAAAAAACAATGCAAACCAACATAATCAGCGAAGTTGTAACTAAGCTATGGCTATATATGGTGTTAGAAAGGGGGCTGGGGTGCACCTGCAAGGGTAGTAACTAATATATTTGGAATCAGTAATGTAAGGGCACATAGAATGATGAGGTAACTAGCACAGTAATTAAAAACGAAAACTCTAAATGTATCATCTTTTATTAAGGTAAAATATCAAGCAGTCAGACAGCTAATTGCCACTTTAAAATTTAAATTAATAAAAAATCTCTATTATACCACCTAGAGTTAGGAATATTTGCTAATGAATTTGCCCTAACTTATTCTTAATAAGTCTTTGATTTGCTTGAATATTTCAACCATATACAATGTTGAATATTATGAATGTACTGATAGTGCAGCCTAATCTTGTATACATATTTTTAAAGTTTGAGCATAATCTTGAAAAATGCTAACAAATCTTGGACAGAGGATTTTCAAGTTAGGACAAACTATCTAAGTCACAGACAGGCTGAATTTTTGGACAAATTTAATCTAAGTGTTGCAAAGGAGAGTAATAGTAATTAAATAGGCTAGACTTAAAGGATTCAATTTTGCTGAAAATTAAATTTTGAAATCTTTCTGACATTGAGTGATGATGGTGATGCAATATGGCAACACCAGCTGTTTTTTTGCTCTGTGAATAATAGTGAACTGTGGCGGACATAGAACACTAACCAAAGAACAAAATTGGCAAATATACTAAACCAAAACTGTAGAACCAGAAAAAAGTACTTTTCCTGTGTAATATGGACCAGTGTTAGACTTCCAGAACCGCGGTTGTGAATAAAAGTGCTGCCACCTACGAGTACGAACTAATTACAGACTTTTCGAGAAAGAACCACAGATGGCATCGCAGTCATCTAAGCGGAAGAAAGACAGTCCGATTAAAGGCCAAGACAAATGCTCAGCGTGCGCGGTAGCATTAGACCCTAACTCATCTGCCCTTGAATGTGATTCTTGTGAAAATTGGCTATGTATAAAGTGTTTGGAGATGCCCCTAGCTGAGTACAATCTTTTCACAAAGATGACAAGGCGAATTGGTTGCCAGTGGGTATGCCCAGTGTGCAAACTCAGGGCACCGCAGTCGTCCAATCAAAGTAACATTGGTAACCAAGTAAAAACCCTCCTTTCCGAGTTTGAAGATCGAATCACAAAAAAGTTTGATGATTCGTTCGACTTATTTAAGGACAGTATCACAAAAGAAATAAGCGAGGCAGTAAACCCACTCAGTGATCGGATCTCCAACATTGAAAGAGACATGGCATCTAAGTGTTCTGTTGCTGATGTCGATAGCAGAATTTCTAAACTAGTCGCGGAGGGAAAAGTTGGTACTGACCTAGAGGACCAAGTCCTAAAAGTGATGAGGCAGGATAGGGACAGACAACGCAGGAAACTGAACCTCATCGCTTACGGTGTCTCACCTACAGACGATGATACAAACTTTGTGATCCAGCACCTAGCCTCAGATTATAGTCTCCCCGGCGTCAAAATTCTGAACCTGAAAAGACTCGGTGCAAACAAACCACCCACCCAGCAAGTCCCAGACCGCCCTCCCCCGATTCTTTTTAGTGTTACAGACATTGCCACCAAGGTAAAGATCTTGAAAAAATCCGTCGAGCTGAAAGCAGACATACAGTTCCACAGCGATGAGTCCCGAGAGGACAGAGCTAAACGTAAGAGCGCTACAGAGGAACTTAAAAGACGGATTGCATACGGTGAGACTGACCTCGGAGTACGGAACGGCAAAGTCGTTTCAAAAAACGGTCAGCGAGCTCCACCCCCAGCATTGGGGGCGATGGAGCACTAGATGCACAGCCAGACGAAAGACATGTAAATAGTAGTTTAGTGTCATTTAACAGTGTATTATATAGTAGTTCCATATCAGCTCAAGAACATTCATCGGAATGCAGTTTTGAAACTGCCAAATCTGACACTAGCTGCGTTCTTTCTGTTGAATCGGAATACAACTCGCCAGATTCTTATTCAACTGACGCAGCATCTAGCGAAGCAGACGAAAGTCCGTCATCCAACGATGACGTGCTAGTTCCAGCGGGCTCAGGAAGAAGAAGAAGCAGACAGAAACAAGTGATGAAAGTGTTGTCAACAAACATTGACTCCTTGCCAAACAAGCTGAATGAGCTAAAAGTGTTGCTGGCTCACGAAGATATAGACGTTGTGTGCTTAAGTGAAATTTGCCCAAAAAACTCTCAAAATAGACTGGAGGATAGCCATATTCAGATACCAGGATACACAGTCATTTCGAATCTGGACAGACCCAATGTGAGGAGAGGAGTTGCCATATACATCAAGTCAGCCTTGAAGGTAAATAACATTGATTTTTTCACAAGTGCCAATTATTTTTGGGTAGAGTCTATCCTGGTTGAATTGACAGTAGGGTCTGAAAAGTTTAGAATTGGCGTGATTTACCGTAGCCCTTCCTCCCCCAGCTCCGAAGAATCATTTCAGTATGTGGCAAATATTATAAATGAAATGACAATATGTAACCCCAAAAATGTCATCATCACAGGAGACTTTAACATGCCGGACACCAGGTGGGTCGATGGTTTAGGCTTTACTCTTCAAAATAACTATACCAATCCAACTCTTGAAGCCTTTGCTGATAACCTGCTGGTCCAGACAGTTGAGTTCCCTACCAGACATAGAGATCATCAAACTCCATCTCTCCTTGATCTCGTTCTGTCAAACAACCCCGAAAAAATTATGTCAACAGCAAACTTACCCCCCCTTGGAGCAAGCGACCATCTTTGTATCCTGAGTGCAATAATCTTGAATCAGATACCAACCAACAAAATCAAACGAACATTTGTTGATTACAAGAAAATACGCCAGGACCTACAAGAGATTGAATGGGAAAACTCCTTGCAACAAGACACTGAAGCATCCTGGGAGCTTTTCAAGGACATACTACTGAGTCTTGAGTTGAAGCATACGAAAACTTACTTCTCAGAACGTCCCAGAACCCCTCCGTATATGTCACCACAGCTAAAAAAAGTCATTAATAAGAAAAAGAAAGCTTGGAAAAAGTATAAAAATTGTGAGAGTGCAGCCCATCTAGAGCAGTACAAAAAGGCCAGGAACAAACTGAGAAATGCGACCAGAAAAGCAACCATAAGATATGAGGAGTCGATAGCACTAGAGGCAAAAACCAATCCAAAAAAGTTTTGGAGATATGTCACTTCAAACAACCCAAGCCGCAGGTCGATCCATCATTTTACCTCCAGCGATGGAACCAAAATAACCGACCCATTGGAAATGGCAGATACCCTCAATCAATGCTTCTCGTCAAATTTCTCTAAAGACCCTGGATGCCCCCCACCGGATATGCCAACCACCCACATCAAACACCCTATGCCACCGATCCAGTTCACAGCTTGTGATACTTACAAGCGCCTAAAAACTTTGGACCCATCCAAGGCAAAGGGACCCGATGGCATCCATCCTAGGTTGCTGAAGGAGACCGCAGCTGAAATAGCGGAACCCCTGACAAGAATATTCCAGATGTCAATAGCTTCCAAAACTATTCCCTCTGACTGGAAAACAGCAAATCTCATGCCAGTTTTCAAAAAAGGACAGAAAGATAAACCACAGAATTACAGACCCATCAGCCTGACTTCTGTCCCATCAAAAGTCATGGAAGGCGTCTTAAATGATGCAATCGTTGCACATCTGGAAACTAACAGCCTGTTATACGATGGACAACATGGTTTCAGGAAGGGTCGCTCTGTGGAGACAAACCTAATTCAATCATATGACATAATCACCAAGATGATTGAGGAAGGCCTTCCAGTTGACGTACTCTTGCTGGACCAAGCCAAAGCTTTCGAGAAGGTAGTACACTCGTACCTGGAAAGGAAACTAGAGTTCTATCAACTCCACCAAGATGTAAGGGAATGGATTATCCAGTTTCTCAAGGATAGAATACAGAGGGTGATGATGTATGATGAGGAGGGGAATCAAATCATGTCAAACCCAACTCCAGTGCTCAGCGGAGTTCCGCAAGGAACTAAACTGGGACCTACCCTCTTCAACATGTTCATCAATGACTCAGCCCAGTCAGTGCACAATGACCTTAAACTGTTTGCAGACGACTCGAAATTGTTTGGCCCAGTCGCAAACAACCAACAGTGCGCAGCTCTGCAGGCAGATCTGCACACCCTCAACAACTGGTCCTCTTCCTGGTCCCTCGAGTTTAATGCTGAAAAGTGCAAAGTCCTACATCTTGGCCCTAAGAACCCAGGAATGACATATACAATGACAGATCGTACTGGGAAGCTCATAACTTTGGAAACTGTCACCGAAGAAAGAGACCTTGGGGTCATTGTTGATGACAAAATGAAATTCCATAGTCACAGCAAATACCTAGCTGCAAAAGGCAACAGGTCCCTTGGTCTCATCAGACGTAGTATCACCAGTAGATCTCCCAGGACAATCAGGAAACTATATACAGGACTGGTCAGACCGCAACTTGAGTACGGAGTCTCTCTTGCCGTTCCCCACTATGTCGTGGACAAGAAGATCCTTGAGAGCGTTCAGCGGAGGGCTACAAAACTACCAACCAAATGTAAGAACCTCTCGTACCCTGAACGCCTCAAGAAACTCAAGCTCCCAACCCTGACGTACAGGAGGAAACGCGGAGATGCAATCCTGACCCACAAGCTGCTGGAGAATGGTGTCACACCAGGGCTTTTTAATAAGTCGCTCTCTAGCCACACCCGGGGCCACACCAAGAAGCTCCAGCAACAAAGAAGCTCACGGAGAGAACGTTCCAACTTCTTCTCAACTCGTGCTGTTCCACTGTGGAATTCCCTTAGTGAAGAAACAGTTCAGTCCAAAACTGTTGACAACTTCAAAAAAGCAATTGACCGAGACTGGGCAGCGATGGAGTGGAAACTACACTGGGAGGCCAGTGGATCTACTCAACGGAACTAGACAACGCACTTCCACCTCCATCACTCAACCGGCGAATCTACAGGATGTTCACCCAACCTTATTCGCCGGCCAGTGCGATTTAAGGTAATTTAAGGTAATTGTAGTTACACAATCCTATTGAGCCCTATATATGTGGTGTCAAAGATTAGGAGCCTATTATTCAAGTTTAGAAGAAATAAGTTTTAATCAAAAATACTTGTCTGAGGCTAGGAACTCTTTGAGTACTATGGGTCTTACTCTATGCTACTGTCATTTACTTAAATTATTATCAATGTCTTGGATTTTCAAAATAGCTTTATGCACAAGTCTTGAATTATGAAAAAAGAAATCACCAATGCAACAGCACAACACATAAATAAACATACACCATAGAAAAAAAAGACAGAAGGAGAAAAGGAAGACTGTTTTCCTACTTCAGTAATTAATATAGATAAACTAGAGTGAGGCCTTAGCCCTACTCATCCATCCAATTACATAGGTCAAACAGGAAAGCCATACACAATCAACCATAAACAATAATCCATGGACAGGCAGTTGTGTTTTAAGTGTAAGTTGTCATCTACCAAATATTAAAAACAGTAAAAAAGACAAATGATTCAGAGGCAACAACCCAACACAAGGGCTCATCAGGAGAGTACACACTTGCCTTTCGGGTCTTGGCACTTTAAATTCCCAACCCAGGCAAGTGAATAAAAATTCTGAGAATGCTTCAAGAATGTCCTTGAAAAATCTTTTAAAATATCTGCCCCTACCCTCTCCCTCTCTAAAGAGCATTGGCTTTTGATGAACTTACACAATTTTAAATAGTTCATTGTGTTTATTATTTCATAAATATTTTGAAAATTTAATAAATATTTCAAAATGTTTATTTGTGTTATATAATTAAAAATTTCAAAGGAAAAAAAAAATTAAAGCTCACCAAAGGCCCAAAGAAAGTGTTTTGAGCAGGGGTGTAGTTTGCCTATAAGGTGCTATGTGACAATTTTTTGGGTTTTCAATGTTATTTTGACCTGATTTGGAGAAATTGAATCCAACTTTGTCACATCTGTAGCGTTTCAGCAAAATCATGCCACTAGTTTTGAGCCTCATGACATACCTAGATCAAAATTTAGAGGGTAAGGTTAACAGAAAGTTGGAAAACAATTTGAAAAAATTAGTATGACTCAAAATCGAATTTAAATCATTAGAATTGTGTTTTCTAAACCAAGACAAGAATGAGAGAAACGCTGACTCAAACCAAAATGATAAAAATCATACCCTAGTTTTTCAGTGGTTATAGGCTAACAAATAATCTAGAACTGTCTTCTATATAATATTCAATTCCTTAGAAATACTGAAACACCAGAAATAGAAGGCTGAAATCACATTTCAAGGGTATAATTTAGACTCTGAATGCATTTCTGAGAATGACATTCTCACTTATCTGCTGTCAAAGATAACAAAAGCCCCTCATTTAGCATCTATCCTAAATTATACAAGAAAGGACGAATCTTAAAACAGTTATGCTAGACTAATCACATGTATTTAAGTCATAAGCCTACGTTTTCAATTTTTCAAAATACTCGCCTAAATTAGACATTCCTTGTCCAGAATGTAATTAATGATGATTAACCATCGAAAAACGTCACTAAGCCCCGCCTCTTATTGTCATTAATCACAATCACTCGACGTGGAATGCACCCAGACGTGACTTATCCTCAGTAATCTCTTTTTTCGGGATTAGCCCACTGTATATGCCGACGGACAGGTTATCCTTGCGTTCGAGGGGTTACCTCTGACGTCATTTGCATCTCATAAAACGCTGGGATTAGCCAGATAAATAATCGGACAAGTAAAGGAACACAGGGAGCGAATTATGCAGCGTTTCAATTTTACATTTTACAGATGTTATATACCTATAAAATGGAAGAAAATAATTTTCTAACTCGACACAGGAAGGCGGGGCTATCAATTGGGTGATTCATTTCGCATTTTGTGTGAGAATGAATGACAGTAGAAATGTGGCTTAAGCAGTAAAAAAAATACCTTTTAATAGATATTTTTCTCTCAGCAAGTTCTTTGTGCCTGACTAAATTACCAGTATAAATATGAATTCCACTTCAACTGATATCGAAATTAAGTTAGTATTTTTATATAAGTACTTGCTAATATTTCGAAATCTAGTCCTCGATAAATGCGTACAAAAGTGCAACTCGTGTGTGATTATTATATTTGAAAAATATATAAGTAGAGTGGTGTCTTCCCTGTTATAAAGGAAAAAGGAGTACAATTAACCTAAATCAAGTAAATAATTAAGTATATCTCATGAAATATGAATCGTAGTTCACGGGTGATATGTGCCTACATGACAACCAGCTGGTAATGAAACCTCTAGTCTAGGCTACCTTGCTAAACAAATGAGGCTAGGCCTAGCCTACAAAGGATCTAAGTCTACTCTACAGTTTCAGTCTCAAAATCCCTATTTATTTTGATATTGACAGTGTTAGAAATGATCCCTGACATTAATATGCATTAGACAGGCCTAAGTTGAACTATGAATTAGCCTACCCTAGAATACCAAGCTGCCTGAAACAAACACAGTTGTGCACAATCTATTAAAAAACTCACTCATACTCTTCTTGGAAGTTCTGGTATCTTTAAATCCTTCTTTGTATACTCTTCCCACCCCATTTAGGGGTGACCTGTTATTGTTTAACTAAGGTGAATGGTTATAAAGAACAATTTTTTGTCCTGTGAACCATCTGTGCTAGCCTTACCAACCTTTCTCTCCCTATAATCTTAGAAAGTTAAATATAATCACAATGATGATATAGCTTAGGCTATTTGATAGACTGTATGATTAGTCAGGTAGGCTAGGTACCACACAAACTTGGGTTAACTATTTTCAATTATTCTGGAAAACTATAAGTAAATTTTCCTCTGTTTCTGATGTAGGCCTACCCACATTCAAATAGCCTCCAATTCAGATCCATACTTGACCACCATCATTAGTCTATTGTAGCATCCAATAGGCTATCCTATTCTTGGTGGGTAGATTCATCTTTCTATTCTGCTAAATTCTTACCAACTATAAAAACAAACACATTAGGTCTTGGCTATTCTAAAGAGCTGACTTCTGAGGACCCACAGTGTCTGTCTCTATCCCCTGTTGGCACCACAGAGTGGTGGAGAGAAAACTGAACAGAGACTTTCATAATCAAGCAAGCTGCAGCCCATGATCACATCTTGGTAAATTTATGACAACTCATAATAACTGACTTAACAATAAAGTAACCATACCACTTGAAGCTTTTTTTTATGTTCTTTATGAATAAAATAATTGTTTCTACCATTAATTCAAATTTAAGTACTTTTTAACCTAACCTTATTATAAATAATCTTAGCACTGAGAAAATATTACATTATTTAAAAAAAAAAAACAATTGAAAAAGTTGGTGCTAAGAAAACATAGTAGGCTATTATTTTGTGGAAAACAAGCAATAACTCATACTTTCATTAAAAATTTGTGATTTTTAATAGCTCAAAAAGTGCTTACATTTGAATTTGCAGTAGGAGCAATTATTATATTTGTAAAGAACCTAAAAAAGGAATCAAGTGGCTTGTCTACTTCATGGGTAAGTCAGTTATATGAACTGTCATAATTTTTTGAAGATTTGTGATTTTTAAGAGCTCAAGAAGTGCTTAAATTTGAATTTACAGTAGAAGCAATTATTATTTTCTTAAAGAACATAAAAAAGGCATTCCAGTAGTATATTCACTTTATTGGTAAGCCAGTTATGTGAACTGTCATAATGATGTCAATATGAGCTTGCTGCCTAGCTTAGTTATAGAACACTACAAGGCCTTAGCATCCATTTTATATTGTATACATATCAAATTCTAAATATACACAGACTAGTGCCTTATATGCTAGTTCCCTACCACACACAGCTTCCTGATGATAAAAGTCTTCTTGATGAGCCCAAGAGCCTCATTTGCTTTTTCACCTTGAGCTTGTATATTTCTTTGGAACTCAAGCTTCCTGAAGGGTGGGACCTTAAGAAGTATATGATTAGCTTGATTATTCTAAGCCCATAAATAAGGGATTTTTGTAGGTTTGGAGGATTCTTCCTTAATAGGTCTTTTACCAACTAAAAAAAAGATATGTTTTAAGCTTTGCCATCACAAGGATGGATAATCCTTATATCACTCCAAGCTGCAATTTAAGGTAAAAACAGGTTCAGATATATGACTAAAGACTGATAATCTGGAAGTGATGTGCAAGGGTGCACATCCTAGAAAAATGCACTGTTCTTGTTAGTTACCTCTAGGTTAAGTTAGCAAAGAATCTTGATTCAATCCTGTGAAGCATTCTGCCAAAACTACAGTCCAAGAGAAGTAGACTTTAAACCAGAGATGACCATTCTACAGGCTGCATACAGCCCTCATTTAAATTATTTCAGCTGGAAACATTCATCACACTTCTAATAAACAAAATAGCTAAAAAATAAATATGTTAAGAAGTATTTTTTGCATCCAAAATATATTGAAAAATTAATTTATATTTTGAATAGATATAGTAAGTTTAAATTATAATTGGGAAAATATAATTTTATGTGCCACCCATTGAATTATGATTTATTTCCAAAATGGCATGCAGAATCATTTTAGTTATCCAACCTTGTTCTAAGTCAGCTTGACTTTTTTATTTTTTTAAGCCCAAGACATCTTCTTAAGACTTCTCTTCAATGTGTTTGAATTCTTTACAAGTAGCAAAGGGATAAAGGGTATGAACTTGCAAACACTTTTCTGGGCCTTAGTCTGGGCTGTAGATTCAATCCTCAGAGTTTGATTTACATTTACACAAATTTGTAGTTAGTGAAAAACACTTGTTCAAACATTTTCCCTAAGTTATGTTTTCTGGTGAACTGATATTTCAATTTTGGTTAAAGTGCACTATAGCCACTTCTTGAAGATTTTCATTTTTACTTATTGTTTTAGTTTGAGAGTTAAAGCTTAGCAATAAGTTTCTTCATTTAAGAAGTAACTAACTTGCTTCTGTATTTAACAGTTTTTGTTGCATGTTTTTAGTTTCAAATGCTGCTAAAAAACTTTGTTCCCATTTGAAGATCCTACTTTTAGTTATCTCATCCAATTAATATGAATGTAAATAGTATGGTTTTGTTTGTTAACTATCATATTTCTGAGACTTATCAAAAATCATTGACAAAAATTGACAGAAAAAGCAGGCCCTCTGTCATTGAAACTTCCATAGAGAGGAGTATTGCCTTCATTGGGATTCAAGAAATTGTTGTTAAATGTGGATCTCCTTCTTTCAACTCTAAATTTGTTTTCAACATCTAGGAATTTTACATCAATGAAACTCAGTTTGGGATACATAGACAAATCAAATCCAGAGGAAGCATTTTCCAGCTCTGAGTCTACCTGCACTCCTTTTTTAGGTTCTAACTATTGATGTTCTCATAAGTAATTGCTTAGTATTCACTTAGAGTGAAATCATACCTTGAGTAATCTTTGACCCAAATTAAGTCCTTGGGACATCTGTTCTTGGGGCTGTAATATTAAAGGGACAAATAATGCTATACAGAGGTTCTAACTATAGTTCTTACAATTCATACAAACATGTCACTACATACAGCAGTTATTTTTTACTAGTAAATAAAAGAAAGTTCTTTGTATATAAACAGATAAATATCTGCTAATTTTTAACAATTAAAGATAATTAACACTTAGTGTATTGTTAATATGAAAACTGGGACTTTAGCAGTTATTTCTTAGGGGAGTAATTTTACTAATATTAAATTACTAAAAGTTACTTAAATTACTTAAATTTACTAAAATTAAATATTTACTAATAATGATTTATAATTAATGTATTGTTAATGTGAAAACAGGAATTTAATAGTTATTTCCCAAGGGTTGTTATGGACATTTTTTTTATGTTTAGTTCTTATTTCATTTGGAAAAAAGAGGCAGAAATGTTTTGACTGCTTTTAGAAACCTGAGCAGACAATCTCAAGTAAAAAAAAAAACTTCAATATATGAATGCTGGTTATTTGCTTCTATTTTGAGATTGCTATTTAATGGCTGTGAAGACATAGTTTGTTTTTGTTAATTAGTGTAATTGTTGATGGGAACATAGAGGCTACAGTAGGTGTATGACTTTTCAATTTTGCTGATAGAACTTGTATAGTTAATAGCTTAAAATTTTGTAGAGGAGCCCCAGGTATGATTGATTATCCTCTAAATCAAAGATAAAACAGTTCTGAAGATCCTAGTCCAAGAAGCCATCATAAACATACTTTTCAGGCTATTTTACCCTAATCAATTCTGACCAATGGTGTTTGAATGGCTCTGTAGTGCGGTGCCTACAGATGATCTAGTCAGCTGGTTATATGGGATAACCACTTTCTAGGAAAGTAAGCTTGCAGTTTTTGGTTTGACAGCATATACTTTTCTTTAATGAACTCATGCATTATGATGACTGGAATATTGACTATGGCTAAAAATGTTTGATTTCTATTTATGTAGTCTACTTTTCATAATCATTTACTGTGTCTGTCAACCAAATTGGTTGTGCCTCAAGAAGTGTAATATCTTGTTCATAAGCAGGACCAGCTAGACACCTAATAAAGTAAAAAAGCCATCTAACAAAAGATTTTTGTAATTTGACAAATAATATAAGATGATACTCTGCTGTTGATGGCATGCTTCAGGAGTCCAAAACTAAGAGTTGGTACACATGACTATGTGTTAAGCATAACCAAGGAGCTTCAGCTTCTCATTGCCAATTACACCAAGGTTTATTTCTACTATTCAGTGCTGAAGCTGCTTGCTTGCTCTGGTTTTAAAGTTTTATATAGAGCTGTTAGACATTGAGTTATGTCATCCTAGGTGTAAAATGCAAGACTTACAGGGATTAAAGTGAAGAAACTAGTCATCTGTTAATCATTGGGTCCTGTTTGTATCATAGTCATTGATCTGTTTATCTGTAAAGCCAAAGGGTTGGGTGCCATTAGAATATATCAGCAGATCACTGCCTCCACAATCAACAATGTCATTTATATATGCTGAAAAGCAATGAGCAGTCTATAAGATAAACTGTTCTTGGCTTCTGCTTTATTGGAGTTGGCAAATTGACCTGCTACTCTGAGTTGTCAAAACCCTTGCTTACAACTAGTTAATCAGGAAGTTCGTGAGCCGTCTGCAACTGGTAGGCTAATGACAATAGAAAAGGTTTGGGATGTTACTCCATAATGTATGGTCTTATGTAAAGTTGCAACAAAATCTAGATGCAGTGGACTGAGTGGGTAACTTTGTCTGATAGATTCATAATGAACTTGGTCTGTTTTCTATACTTGTTTCTTGTTGGCTGGAGGACAAACAATATTGCCTGAAAATTCAATCCTTGACAGTACCCTCAATAATGTTGGCTACATCTAAGGTTAAACAGTTTGATCAGTAAATATCTGGTTGAATTAACCTGCCTGTTTTGAAGATAAGATTCATGGTGCCTATTTTCCAGTCAGCTGGTAAGCGGCTTGAGATAGTAATATCATGAAGATTCTTCTGAGGATCTCAGGCATACCACTTGTGTTTCTTTTAGTAGTATGGGCTGTAAGTTGTCAGATTCTACTTACTTGCTAACATCCAGCTTGTGTAGTCACTAGAAAACATTTATTGATTCATATTATAGTTCCAATATATTTTGACATCTTGAAGTTAAAATTGATTCAAAAATAGTTTTAGTAGCTTACCAGCTTTCCTGTATTTGGATCAAATTCATGTTAATATTTAAATTTTAATCTAGCCTAATGAACTATTGTAGATTAGAGTGATTAGTGCTGTGTATGATGGTAACATTGCTGCAACTAAGATAGGAAGTGAGGCTAGTAGGTGTGGAATCAGGAGTTAAGCAGGGCTGTGTCCGATCATTATATGAATTATTTTTATGAACTTAGTCCTATGAAATACAGTGAAGGCTGGGAGAAATCAAATAGAAAGGTAAAACTCTCCGAAAATTTGGTTACACAGACGATTTAAGTGTCCTAGATAAATATGTCAGCAAATTGAGTGAATTTTGGAAGTTATAAAGATTTAGGGTGCTAGAATAGGTTTGAAAATTAATGCTAAGATGGCTAAATTGATTAGACAAGGAATAAATGAGGATGAAGATGTAATAATAGGTATCATATGTGCAAGTTTCTGAAGAAAGAAACAGAAATGGGAGCATTTCTGATATTTTCTTTCACCAAGTTGGGGAAGTTTAAAATACTAATACAACAAAACCACTTTTTTAAACCATATTTATGCTTCCTAGCCATAGTAAATGCTTCTGTCTATCTGTTCTTATTCTATTGGCATCAATATTTTTTCATTATGCTAATAAACCAGCTATAATATATCTGTCAGACTGTCTGTTAAGAAAAGTTATGGTCTGTTGATTCTCTTATTGTGTGAAAAGTATATAAATTTGACCTTTTCAATTTCTCAAAGGTAAAGATTTCAATAGAACTTATATAATTGGATGATTCTAAAAATCTGGCGACCCAGAACAGAGTTTTGTCTGAAAAATACAAGTCCTATCAGTTGAAAAGTATGCAGAATGCATCCAACCTATAGAAGAAAGAAGTTGAAATAGGAACAGTATTCTTAGGACTAATTGTTAGTAGTACATGATATATTAAACCCTTATCTGCTTGGTTAAACTTCCAAGGACTAGAGGTTTTACTAGCCAAAATATTTGGGGCGGTGGGGGAGGGCTACAGATTTCACTGACTGGGTGGTCATCTTTACCAACCAATTTGAGACGGATCTTCTTTCATTGATTTTATTTCATATGTTTCCATTAGTCCATTTACCCTAGTAAAAAAAGGGACAAGTAAAATTGCTGTGCTTCATGCCATCATTTTATATACTGGCTGAAAACATTGGGGGGCGTCATGCCCCCCGTGCATGACGCCCCTGCCACAGACATTGAAAAAGAAATCTGGCTCTTGGATTAGTTGCATGGAAGCTTACACAACTGTGTGTATCTTAAAAAAATTACTAAATGTTGATGCTTCATTTTTTTAATTAACAAAGACTTCCAGATGCAGTTATGCTCTGTTTGGTTTAGTAGTGGGTACAAGATTAAAAACAATCATTGGTGAAAAACGAGAAAAAGAAATAATTTAAAGCTAATGACATCAAACAGTTAGAAGGTGTACCTTTCATTTGAAGGTATAGTTGTCTTTGGGAACCAAAAGATTTTAATGTTTGAATTTTTACAGACAAAAAGCGTTATCAAATTTAGCTATTTAGTTTTGGTTATTTTTTTCCATGGTTCAACATGGCAACATTGACAAAAGTCTGATACTAATCTAATAACCCCACAGTTCCAAAAGAACTAAAAGAGAAAATCGCGGCTTTAAGGTATGATTAAACCTTAATATTATTCGGGGGTGGGTAAAAAATGTTTTAATTTTCATGTCCTTGGTACTTTAAATTTTTCATGTTTACTTGATATAAAACTTGCTACGGGAACGAAAGAGTATTAGTTTTGAGCAAGACAGTGAGTTGGACCAAAATTTTGAAGGGCAGGATTCTAACCCAGCCCCCCCACCTTGGATAAAGGCCTTATTTGACTCTCCTCTCCCTAGTGGAATTGCACATTTATTCTATTTAGTATATTTTACAAGTAGTTTAAATACAGTAAGTCTCAATTTCTCTTGTGAGTCATCATAAACTCTCAAATTGCTCTTCTCTGTGAGTGATTGTATATAGTTGCAGAGTTTATTTGTAGAGGCCTTTAAAATATATATTTTTTTCTTCCACCATTTGATGGCTCTTTATAGTTTCAGACCGCATTAACAGAGTGTCACCTTTGCATAAAATTATACATATTTTTTTTTTCTTTTTTTTTTTCATTGCAAGCTTTTTATTTTCATATACGTTTTTTCGGTCTGAATTTGCATTTTGAGAATCAAACACGTATTGTATGGCAACTATTTTGGTTAATAAGTAATAAATGTATGTTATTTTTTAGACCATGAAGAACGGTTGAAATTCAATAAGTATAATCAACAAAAACTATGCACTTCAACATGAAAAATAAAGAGGTGAGTTGTTAATTTAAACCATTTTTAGGCTTCTGAAAGTCTGTATCTTTCCAAAAGTTAGTTCTACATAGTTATTATTAATTTATTACAAATATGAGCAAATGTTAAAACTCTTAGGACTTAACTACCAGTGGATATAAGCGCAAACATAACGCTGAGAGGAGTTAAAGCAAAAATCAATGCATTATTCATGCTTTTAAAAGGCAGCAGGGTTGACAAAATTTCAAAACGCCTATTGAAAGATGCATTATGTAGTGATTGCAAGACATTGCTGAAAAATAGTGAGAATGTAAGGAGGAACGCTGTGACTAAAATTGGTGCTTTTACTTTCCATTTCCTGTTTAAAAGAAATAACAAAAATGTTTTGATATTAAAAGTAAAATTTATCTTTTCCCGAAACTCGGCGTTTTAGTCACTCCATCTAGCTTTTAAGCAAATTATAAGGCCCCTTTGAGATTTTTGTGAATATGGCCATGATAGCATAAGTGAGATGAAAGGGAAGTGGAAGAAAAGAAGAATCAGTTGAGTACAAGAAAAGAATTTTTCTTATGTTCAGTGTATGGAAATGAACTGCAATAAAAATAGAGTATAGTAGAAATATAGATGGGATTGGAGCATTTTGAACAGGATTGTATCCCATTTGTGATATATTTTATGCATCATTTTTTTTTTCTTTGAGTACAAATTTTGATCTTTCAGTTTTGTATAGACTTTGGTATATTTGAGCCATTAATAAGCCACGAACTGCAAGAAGTTCTATTTTAAAATTTATTTTACCATCATAGATTTAAATTTGTTATCCATTTTGTGTATTGATAAGGGTACTCCCCCCAAATTGGGCTCAATACAAAAAACAACAACACTATTTTGGTATTGAACGCTAAATAATACTACCGGTAATGAATCATATTGTTGAATTTCTTTGCTGCTTGTTTTATGAAGGTCATTTTGGCTTTGAATGGTTCATTATTTTTTTATTTGTCGGGGGGGAGCGAAAGCATAAAGCAAATTTGGATTTATTTCTAGCTAAACTGGTGAAAGTAAAACAGTTCAAAATAGGGATGAAATCCTTTTATTGACAGTGAACAGATATAAAATTTAACTGTATATGTGTTCGAAATATCAAGTTAAATTTTATATCTGTTCACTGTCAATAAAAAGATTTCATCCCTATTTTGAACTGTTTTACTTTCGTCGTGGGAAGACAGTGTGGTCTTCGAAGTTATCTAAGCTAAACTGGTTTTGTGAAATATTGTGCTTATTCATTTCAGCCACTCATTTACGTGGTTATATGATTACCACCATAGGGAGGAGACAGCTGAGATGGATCTAAAAGACTCCAGCAAAAACTCAAAAATCTGTCCCAAAATACACCTTTTTCATGTTTGACTTTCCCCAGGAATGTCCCCGATCTTTCATTAAGGGCTGATCTTGTGTGCTCTCATGATTTTTCCTGTTTACACTTAATCCCCCAGAACAGTCAGTCCTATAATAATAGCCTAGATTTGTTTTTCCTATTAAATTCGTTTTATTACCTTTTAGATTTTAGTGTTTACTTCCTGGTTCGTAGAATGATTTGCCATAACCATAAAAAACATTCTTTGGTCAAACCATGACAAATAACCCAAATCATTTGACGTATTTATGTCTATGCACTTGATTCATTTTCTTGTTGAATTAAAAATGCGTGTCAAAAATAATAACTTTTTATAAATCAATTAAATTGGTTGGCTTGTCAAAATCAAAAGCTATTAAGTGCAAAATCAGGTTTTAAGCTACTGGCGTTTTAAATTAACGGATTATAAGGAGAATGATGATAAATACCTTCTTGGAATCGACAACACCAATCAGTGCATCAGGGTCAATTGATGAATATTTCATTACTCACAAATAAGATACAATCAAAAGTAGGTCTTTCTACATACATACGTATAGGCAGCATTCTAGGCAAGGTCAATATTTTTCATTTCTGTCTGGTTAATATGCGGTATTCATGTTAGAAATAGAATTTGATTTAGCCTTAAAAGTTATCTTTTGCGGAACTTATGTCATGGCTAAAGTGCTGCAACTGAAGCTCTTAATTGGAAAAATCAAGAGATTTTTAAATTGTCCTAAATTTAAATACAGTAATTTGTTATTGCTCTCAACGTAACTTTGCATGGGAATTCCAAATTCGCATTGGTGTAGATCAACACTATTGCTCACACAAGATTGTGAGGTAGTCTTCCGTGACTTTGAATACAATGAAATGTTTATGACAAATATTCTCTCCGTAAAAGTACTACTATCAATTAAATGGGAGCAATTATTTCCTTTCTGAATTAGTGATTGTTTTATAAGAAAAATACTAAATATGGTTTTTATTGGAACTTTGAAACACATTTGAATTTATTATTGTAACTGCTGTTTATATTCTAATAATTTTAAGTATATACAGTCTGTTTTTATGGCACTTGGTATCTACCAAGTGACATATAGCGATCGCAAATTCTGTCAGTCCTTTGGTCTGTCTGTATATCTGTCTGTCCCGGTTTTACTAGTTTAGGCACTTCCAGGTAAGCTAGGAAGATAAAATTTGGCAGGCGTATCAGAAACCAGACCAGATTAAGCTAGAAATCGCCGGGTCCTCGATCCGATCATCTGGGGGGGGCGGTTAAATCGGAAAAATTGGAGAAAATGAGGTGGTTTTAACTTACGAACGGGTGGTCGGATCTTAATGAAATTTGATGTTTAGAAGGATATCGTGTCTGAGAGCTCTTATTTTAAATCCCGACCGGATCTGGTGACATTGGGGGAAGTTTGGGGTGGGGATCCTAAAATCATGGAAAACACTTAGATTGGAGGGATCGGGATGAAACTTGGTGGGAAAAATAAGAGCAGAAGTCTTACATACGTGATTTACATAATTGGAACGGATCCGCTCTATTGGGGGGGGGGGCTAATTCTGAAAAATCTGGATCCGGGGGGAGTCGGGGGGAACCTAAAATCTTGGAAAACGTTTAGAGTGGAGGGATCGGGTTGAAACTTGGTAGTAAAAATAAGCACAAGTCCTAGATACGTGATTAACACAACCGGAACGGATCCGCTCTCTTAGGGGGAGTTGGGGGGGGGGGGTTAACTCTGAAAAATTGGAAAAAAAATTAGGTATTTTTAACTTACGAAGGAGTGATTGGATCTTAATGAAATTTGAGGTTTGGAAAGATATCGTGTCTCAGAGTTCTTATTTTAAATCCCGACCAGATCCGGTGACATTGAGGGGAGTTGGGGGGGGAACCTAAAATCTTGGAAAACGCTTAGATTGGGGGGTCGGGATGAAACTTGGTGGGAAAAATAAGCACAGGTCCTAGATACATGACTGACATAACCGGAACGGATCCACTCTCTTTGGGGGAGTTGGGGGGGGGGGTTAATTCCGAAAAATTAGAAAAAATGAGGTATTTTTAACTTACGAAGGAGTGATCGGATCTTAATGAAACATCATATTTAGAAGGACCTCATAACTCAGATCTCTTATTTTAAATTCCGACCGGATGTTGGGGGGTGCGGAAATCTAGGAAAACGCTTAAAACGGAGAGATCGGGATGAAATTTGATGAGAAGAATAAGCACTAGTCCAAGATACGTGACTGACATAACCAGACCGGATCCGCTCTCTTTGGTGGAGTTGGGGGGGGGGGGGAGAGTTATTCGGAAAAATTTAGAAACAATTAGGTTTTTGTAACTTACGAAGGGGTGATCAGATCTTAATGGAATTTGATATTTAGAAGGATCTTGTGCTTTAAAGCTCTCATTTTAAATCCCGACCAGATCCGGTGATATTGGGGGGAGTTGGAGGCGGAAACTGGAATTCTTGGAAAACGTGAAAACTGAGGTATCTTACGAATGGGTGATCGGATCTTAATGAAACTTGATATATAGAAGAATCTTACGTCTCAGATGCTCCATTTTCAATTCCAATCGGATCCGGGGACATAGGAGATTGGAGGTGGAAACAAATCTTGGAAACCGGAAATTTTGGAAAACGGTTAGAGTGGAGAAATCGGGATGAAACTTGATGGGAAGAATAAGCACAAGTTATAGATACGTGATTGACATAATTGGAACGGACCCGTTCTCTTTGGGAGAGCTGGGTGTGTGTGTTAATTTGGAAAAATTAGAAAAATTGAGGTATTTTTAACTTAAGAACGGGTGACTGGATCTTAATGAAATTTGATATTTAGAAGGACCTCATGTTTCAGAGCTCTTATTTCAAATCCCGACTAGATCTGTTGACACTGGCTGGAGTTGGAGGGGGAAACTGGAAGTCTTGGAAAACGCATAGAGTGGAGAGATCGGGATGAAACTTGGTGGGTAGAATAATCAAATGTCGTAGATGCTGCTTCTGGACGTGATAGGACGATGAAAATTGGCAGGCGTGTCAGGGAGCTGCACAAATTGACTTGATAAAGTCGTTTTCCCCGAATCTGGGGGGCTAAAGGGAGAGGAAAAATTAGAAAAATTGAGGTATTTTTAACTTACGACTGGGTGATCGGATCTTAATGAATTTTAATATTTAGAAGGACCTCGTGACTCAGAGCTCTTATTTTAAATCCCGACCGGCATTAAGCCTCTGATTTTCCTTTTAAATCAATCTATTGATTTTTAGAATTTTGCTAGAGCTCATACCATATGAACTCTTGGCTCTTGGCTCTTCCGACCTTGTCACAAGTGCCTTATGAGCTCTTAGCTCTTCTTTAATGAAAGAGGTACCATTTTATACCTAGATATATGTCGTTCGACGTGTTTTAACACGATTTACCAAATATTTTCTGGGTGGCTTCTCCATAAGCTTTTGCTTTAATTTCACCCTCCCTCCTTGTTTGAATACCTAATGTTGACTTTCATTCGCCCAGGCATCACACAGAGAAGTGCACGCACTTTCAGAGAAGTGCGTTTGAAAGTCCAAATATCCGGATTCTGTTGCTTCTTTTCCTTGAAATTTTATTACGACCCCTCCCAGTACAAACCCTAGAGAAATTGTCTCTGCTTCCAAGGTAGTACCTAGGATGTTTTGTTAGGAGGTGATATGTGCCAAAACCGGCTGTTTTTCCTCAAATAAAAGTGAAAAGTCTTAGTTTCGCCTTTTGCCTGTTTCTTTTGTATCCGTAGCCACAGGGAAGAAGGGGAGGCTGTCTGTTTGTTGTGTTATAGCCCTCTTTATTGACGAGATGTTAACAGTAGCTGTCGCAGCGTTATCATTTGTTCAGGTCATGAAGAGGGAACCCTGCATCCGCTAAGCTTTAGCATTTGCTTTCTTCCTGGAACATCTTATATTCTTCTGCATCTACATACACTATGGACAATACTTGAATAGATATAGTATAAAAAGCAAAATTCGCGTTTTTAGAACTCTAAAGGGATTTTCGTCGATAGTGTTCGATCCGGGTTTCCTATCTCTTCTAAAGATTGTGTGTTTTTACCAAAACTTAATTGAGTTTTCAGATATATGGAAAATGCACTGTGTTCTATTGCCTATGCGAGGTTGTGTTATGAAAGCTTTTTCCATTATTGCGCACCTTTTCACTTATACTGATACATTAAAAACCTCTACATGCACAACAATTTCTGTAGGAGCTGCAATTGCAATCTTTTACTTGTTTTGACATTGAAGCAGCAAAGGAAATGTTTGTAAATGAGGTCCACATATATCGGTTCTTTCCTGAATCTTTTTAGTCCTTTAATTTCTTTTCATAGAGACTCATACGAGGGTTTTGTTTCACAAATCTTATGCTTTTTTCTTATCCACTAAGTCCATTTTAATACGGATTGCTGAGTATATTGTATTAGTTCTTTCTTGTAATTATCTTCAATCTCCTGTATAGGATTAGAAATACAACATAAGACACAAAAAGCTGCTCAGTTTTTTTTTTTTTTTTGGTTCGTTTCGTTGACTAAAGGCCTATATTTTTTTGTCTCTAAGAGCTAAGACGACCCTTTAAATTTGAAAGGATATGTAATTATAACGCAATTTGAATGGTTGTGGTGTAGCAATGTGAGAACTCCTTAACGTCGAAACTTGGTGTTCGGCCCAGCTCCAACTCATTGGGTTGTGCTATTTGTACTGTGCAGTGGAGGCACGTCGGAGGGACTGGATGTACGGATTTATTAGTCCATACTGCAGACAATCTTATTTCGGTAAACAATATTTATTAGTTATTCTAACACATTTTACAGTGAATTACTATGTAGCCAAACTATAACGAAATAAATAAGAGTTCCAAATAGGGACAGGTCCTTTTATTAGACAGTGGAACAAAAAAATAAAACAAAGGCATATAAAACATATTTCGATGACACAGTCGGTCATCATCATCAGTAGAGTTACCAACGTATCAAAATTAAAATAAACTATATTTATACTCGACAAAATAATCACTTCTGGGTCAAAGCAAATTACCGGTCCATTGACTTAAAAAGTTCACTGACTGCTATTGAATTTTGTAATACTGCGATGAATAAAAGTGGTACAATTTTCTTCAAAATTGTAGGTCAAAGCAAGTTACCGGGCCATTGATTTAAGAAGTTCATTTATTGTTCTTGAATTCTTTTAATACTGCGTTGAATATTCTTCTAATTAAAAATTAAATAATGCTGTATTTATAGGTGCTAAATTTATCATTTTGTTTTTTTAATAGCAAATGAAATATTGCTTATTCTTAAGTTGGTCTGTCATCCCCATATATACGATGATATTTCGTTATAGAGAAGGCAGTTTGGTCGTGGAAAAATTGCCAAAGTCAAACTATAGTTTATCGGTAGTCGAAAATGTCAATATGAACTGAACATAAATGGTTAAAAGTAATATACAAGTCAAACTACACGTAAGGGGCCAAGGTCCTTGAAGTGTATAAGCAAACTACGACAATGGGGTCACAGTTGCGGAAAAACACATGCCGCTATAATTCAAGGGGGAACGCTTGTATATTCTCCTTCACGTTTGTCTTGAAATTAAACTTGTCTTGAAGTCAAAAAGCAAGTGTTGTCTACATGAAACAACTATCAAGATGAATGCACTAAAGACTGATTATAGGCTACGTATCTCTTTATCCACATAGCTTCTATTTTGATTGCTCGTGTGAAGGCTCTGATCGTCACATCAGCTTACTGATTGAAATACGGTCAGTCAGACGGTTACCCAAAATAATCTGTGCATGATTTATTTGAAATGCGTCAAACAAATCTTCCTCAGTCTTCCAAAAGACCCACGTTTCAGAGACGTGCTTGACCTTCACTGCAGGTTCCAATATTTTAATCTTGGTTCGCATACTTATCTTCCTTTCCTTCCAAATCTTTTTGAACTCTGAGATAATACCTTGGGTCTTGGATATTCTCTTTTTAACACAGTCACTGCATTCGCCATCTTTACCAATAGTACTGCCAGGCAAGTGAAGCTATCCACTTGATCGACTTTCTCATTACCCAACATCCAATTTTCACCTTTATATATTCCTAGTATTCACGAGTTAGTCTTCTTAACATTAATTGTTAGACCTATTCTTGCATCCTAAACTCTCAAAACCTCCAGGTGGTCGTTCCTTTTGCTATCATTTTCATCTAGGATACTCGAATCATCAGCATAATCCAATACTAGGAGAGTTGCACCTTCCCATTTGATTCCATGCTCTCCCATAGCCTTTACAGTGTTATTTAAGATAAAGTCCATATAAACGGAGATAGAACGCAACCCTGCTTAACTCCAATACTAAACCAGCTACCAACCTCATTTCCTACCTTAACCGCTCTGCTAAATAAAATGCTTGTTCATAATCGTTAAAACTGAGAGCCAAGGGGGTCTGATGACTCAGGCACTTCTCAATTATTGATCTAAGCGTGAAAATTTGGTCGACACATCATCTTCCTAAAACTATATTGTTCTTCTCTTACATCTTTATCCACTGCATCTCTAAGTCTCAAAAGTATCATCATACTAAGTAATTTGCTTCCTACAGAAGCCAAGCTAATGCTTCTGTAATCACCACATTCATTCTTATCACCTTTCCTATAAATGGTGTCCAATTAAAGTCTGCCTAAAATCACTGATTACTTCCCCTATGTGTATATACCATATTGGATAAAGCTGTGAGTTTATTTTTTGAATTAACCTCCAGTAACCATACAGTTGAAAAAATCTCTTAGATTATCGGTTTCTGAAATATTGATCGAAGCAGTCCTTCGGAAGTAGAGTTTATTCTCTGTGGTCGTCTATACATTTTTCGAGAAGGAAGAAAAAATATGAAGCACTGCTCCTAAGACATGAAATATCCTTGGTGCAGAAGGTGGCTGAAAAACGACACTTATCCTCCTTAGCAATTTTTTTTACTGCTTTCTCTAGCCCAGTTCAAATAAAAAAATTCATTACCCTTTAAAATTGGAGAAGATAAAGAAAAAATTCAATCAAGAAGCTGGCCATATAGGCCAAGATATAAGACAAAAATTCAAATTAATTATTTTTGGTTAGTGGTTTTTAGTTATTGGTGTCTACTTCCAATTATATATTATTGATACAGAAATCTTCTGATCCTGGTCAATTTATCTAGAAAAAACCCCCAATGCTGCGTTGTTTCAAATCGTATTTTCTGGTCAAAAGTTACATGTGTTTTGCATATGGAGATGTAGTTTTTTGTCAAATATTGTGTTTTTTTTTAATTGTAGGCCTTTAATACATTCAAAAGGCACTAGATGTAGCAATTTCTTTTCAAGTGAACCCGTGAACATCTCTCTATGATGTTCCAGAGCTCCACTGGCAGCAAAAAAAAAAAAAAAAAAAAAAAAAAAAAAAAAACAGAATATAGGGGCTGTAAGTTTCCTCTACGAAGCTCTAGTTTCATTTTGCGTTTTACTGACAAAAAAAACAAGTTTTTTTAAATGAAAGTAAGGAGCAATATTAAAACTTAAGACGAACAGAAATTACTCCGTATATGAAAGGGGCTTTTCCTCCTCAACGTCCCGCTCTTTACGCTAAAGTTTGACTCTTTCTCTTAACTCTATTTTTAAAACAGTAAGAAACTTTAGCGCAAAGAGCGGGGCGTTGAGGAGGAAAAGCCCCTTTCATATACGGAGTAATTTCTGTTCGTTTTAAGTTTTAATGTTGCTCCTTACTTTCATTTTAAAAAAAACTTGTTTTTTTTATTTAATTTCTGGACGTTTTTGAGTTAATGCATGTTTTGATCTTGGCTCTCCGCACATAAATAATTAAAATGAAATTTGCATATTAATTAATTGGAATTAATTGGAAGATTTTGAGAAAAAAGGAGCGAGGGAGGAGGCCTAGTTGACCTCCAATTTTTTGATTACTTAAAAAAGCAACTACAACTTTTAATTTTTTACAAACGTTTTCATTGGTAAAAAATATATGCAACTTACGAATTAATTTACGTAACGAACTTCTATTTCATATGTTTTTGTTGCGTGTATGAGGGGGTTCAACCCTCTTCGATACCTCGCTCTTTACCCTAAAGCTTAAATTTTGTCCCAATTCCTTAAGAATGAGCTCTGAATCACAAAGGCCGTAGAATAAATAGTTGAAATTACTAAAAATACTTTAGCGTAAAGAGTGAGGTATAACGAGGAGGTAAGCCCCTCATATGCATGATAATTTTTGTTCGTTTTAAGTTTTAATGCTGCTCCTTACTTTCAGTAGAAAAAACTTTTCATATTTATTTTTTCATTGTTTTTTCAAATAATGCTAGAAAATCCTGCGCCCTCTTCATTGAAAGTCTCTTCCCCCATGACAAGTTTCTCCATGGAAATATCCTCCCACGTAATCCCCCCCTCAAATCTCCTCCTTAAACAAAAAATTCCCCTGAAAACGTCTGTACACTTCCCAGTAACCATTACTATAGGTAAACACAGGTCAAAGTTTGTAATTTGCAGCCCCTCCCACGGGGACTGCGGGGGAGTAAGTCGTCCCTAAAGACATGGTTATTAGGTTTTCAGACTATGGTGAATAAAATGGATATCTCAGAATTTTGATCCGTTGACTTTTGGCGAAAAATGAGCGTGGGAGGGGGCCTAAGTGCCCTTCATTTTTTTGGTCACTAAAAAAGGGCACTAGAACTTTTATAATTTTCGTTAGAATGAGCCCTCTCGCGACATTCTAGGACCACTCAGTCGATACGCTCACCGCTGAAAAAAAAAACATAAAAAAAATAAACACGCATCCTTGATCTGTCTTCTGGCAAAAAATGTGAAATTCCACATTTTTGTAGATAGGAGCTTGAAACTTCTACAACAAGGTTCTCTGATACACTGAATCTGATGGTGGGATTTTCATTAAGATTATATGACTTTTAGGGGGTGTTTCCCCTATTTTCTAAAATGAGGCAAATTTTCTCAGGCTCGTAACTTTTCATGGGTATAACTGATCTTGACGAAACTTATATATTTAAAATCAGCATTAAAATGCGATTCTTCTGATGAAACTATTGGTATCAAAATTCCATTTTTTAGAGTTTCGGTTACTATTGAGCCAGGTCGCTCCTTACAGTTCGTTACCACGAACTGTTTGATGATGGAAAAATAATCCGTCGTGGAAAAGACAAGAACTGTAAAACACCTAATTAAAACAGGGCAATTTCATTGCTGCAACAATAACTGCAATCCAGTAAAAAGCCAACCACGGCCCATAGTAACCGAGAGTTTAAAAACCCATTACTGGAGAAACTGACTAGTGAGACGATCCCCCCATGAGTGCTGATTCAGAAATAATAACTTCTATTCAGATTCAATAGAATAACAATGTGTAATTACGGAAACGAATTTTTTGGAATAGCTTAATTTTACAGGTTTGTTATGGCATACGTTATTTTTCATATGTTAAGAAAAATAACATATTTTTGTACCATTATCAGGGCGGAGAAGGATTGGGAATATAAAATGTATACCATTTGAAAGTCACTATCATTGAAAACTCTTCAATGGAAGTTCACAATCGTCCATCAAGGTTGCAGCAGCCTAGTAAAGAGTGAAATACGGCCCGTGCTAACTGAAATTTGTGAAATAGGCTTTTAAAGAAACTGTCTAATAAAAAATTGACGCTAATTTGGAAACAGAAATTATTATAGGGATTCGACAGAAAACAATTATAAATTATGAAAATAGCCCAAAACTTCTTTAACATGGTTAAGGTCTCAAATCTTTTGTTGGCTTTTTTACAAATATCTTCAAGGATGTAGAAACATAAAGGGCTTTAGGATTTTTTGACGGTATAAAAATAGGGCAGTCTTATTTCTTATTAAAAAAAAAAAAAAAACTTTTACAAACTGAAAGTAAGGAGCAACATTGAAACTTAAAGCCAACAGAAAGTATTAAGTATAGGAAGTGCGTTGCCCCCTCCTCAACACCTCACTCTTTACGCTCCAGTTTTTTAATTCTATTAAAAAAACGTTTTATTGTTCTAATTAAACGGCCCCTGTGTTTCTGGAGTTCATTAGGACAAAATTCAAACTTTAGCGTAAAGAGCGAGGTGTTGGGGAGGGGGCAACCCCCTTCATATACGTAATAATTTCTGTCCGTTTTAAGTTTTAATGTTGCTCCATACTTTCAGTTGAAAAAACTTTTTTATATTTAATTTCTGATCTTTTTATAAACAATGCAAGGAAATCTGACCCCATATCCACGGAGAAATCCCCCTCCCTTCGGAAATATCCTCTAGACAATTTAATTCCGGTGAAAATTTACCCCGGACAATCACTCGTAACAGCTCCACGTGTAAAATTGAGACGGAAGAGAGAAAGCAAGACATATAAAAAGAATTTTTTATAAGAATTCTGGCAAATTCCCTCAGTATGTTATTTTCCCTGGCAAGTTCACTCCCTGGAAACTTCCCTACCCATAGAAAATTCCCCCGCAGAAATGCCCCTAGCAGAAAATTTGCCCCCTCCCCGCATTCGAAAATATATGCATACATTATGCATGAACAATGTGCAAATTTTATTATTTTAAGGCCTTTCCTCTGAGGCTGTAGCGGGGGGGGGGTCATTTATACCCAAAGGTATAGTTATTGGACCTTTCAACTATGATGAACAAAAGGGCTATGTCAAAGTTTTGATCGGACGATTTTGAGAAAAAGGGGCGGGGAGGGGACCTAGTTGCCCCCTAATATTTTTGGACATGTAAAAAGGGCCGTTCGAATGGGCACTCTTACGATATACTAGGAACACTCGGTCGATACGATAACCTCTATAAAAAAAAAAAAAAAAAAAAAAAAAAAAAAAAAAAAAAAAAAAAAAAAAAAAAAAAAAAAAAAAAAAAAACGCATCCGGGATATTTCTTCTGGTTAAAAAATACAAAATTCCACAGTTTTGCAGATAGGAGCTTGGAACTTTTAAATTTCATTTTTCTGATACGCGGAATCTTATGGTGTGATTTTCATGACTTTTAGGGGGTGTTTCCCCTTTTTTCCAAAATCTGGCAAATTTTTTCAGGCTCGTAACCTTTAAAGGGTAAGACTGAACTCAATGAAACTTATATATTTGAAATCAGCATAATAAGATGATTCTTCTGATACATCTGTTGGTATCGAAATTACGTTTTTAGAGTTCTGGTTACTATTGAGCCCGGTTGTTCCTTACTTATAGTTCGTTACCACGAACTGTCTGATGCATGGGTTTTTGGTTTTCAGTAAATTACTAATTTGGGATGATCCTACAAACCTTGGAAGTGTCAGTAGTTTGTATTTATTACGTGTATTAGGCTTAGACGCAAAGCAGTAGTGTTTCTCCGTCTTAAGTTTTTAACTTCGCTCTTTACTCCCACCTAGAAAGTCTTGTTTGAAAAAAAAAAAAAATAATTAACAAAGGTACATGCTCTCAGCAACAACGTTTTGATATTTCAGACACATAATTTGTTTCATGATGACGATCTTGGGGACAATTAGGCTTATTAAGTAAAGCAATGAAAAAAAAAAACGCCTCTAGATAATCAATGCATGAGCGAGTGTCATAAGTTGAGAAAGCTGAGATTTTATGGTTTAGTTTTAACTGGTGATTTTTGTCGGGCCAATGTACTTTGCTTAAACATATGTCGCCCAATGCCTCCGTTTTTCGTATTCGATTCAGTAGAGCAGAAGTTGGACATATGCTCTGCAGTTGAGAGTTTTCAAAAATGTTTTAAGTTTTGTGGTGAATGAAAGCCTGGTGGATATTGTTTAGATTTTTCGTTTTTTGTCCTGTGCTGGTGATAAATTCTGTGAAAGATTGACATATCAGCTGTACAGTGATTTGATATTTATTAGAGTTTATTCTGATCCCCCCCTCCCTTCATCGGAAGTCTTAAGTAGATAAAACACAAAACTGTTGTAATGACCGTTAGTTTCCTTTTCCAGGTTAGGATGAAACTGACAGCTTAATTTCCACAACAAATTTTCTCTCAAGTTTTTCCATTCAAACTTCATAGTAAAACACTTAAAAAATAGACATGAATTAGGTGTCATTTTTTGCCAGCCCTTAGTTCGCTATAGAGCAGGGGGGCAACTTCCCTTCCAGACATGAGCCCCTCCCCCCTCCAGAACCCAGTCCCCCAGTTGAAATTTAGTTTCTTCAAAAATCTTTTCAAAACTAAGATAAACCTGCATAATTCAAGCATCCACAAAAATGGGCCAGTTTCCTTCTGAATATCTTTGCCTCTATGGTACTATGTGTGTCATTTTTCAATTTTCACTTGATTTGGGAAAATTGGCTCCAACTTATGCCCTCCCCCCAGGATTTTTACAAAAATTACGCCATTAAATTAGGGTCCAAATAATTCTTATATTTGGAAAGAGCTTATAATAATCATCAAGCAGTATATTCACCATGTCCCTATTAAAGTAATAGGATCGTCTCCAAATTTACCATCGAATGATCCTGCATTTTTCGTCATTATAGTGTCACATTCAAAAGACTTCATGTACAAAGGTATTGCCATCAATTGACCTTATTTCCTTGTAGAAAAGCCATGATGCAAAGTAATAAGTCAAAGGCCTCCTTCAAATACTTAACTATCAATAGTTGCTAGAGATGCGTATTTCAGACTTATAGAAAGGTCTTAACTAGGTCCTCTTGGATATATGAATTTATTTAAATGTTCATTACAAAAATAAGTTTTCCAAGAACTTTTTTTTTTAATAAGAGCAGTAGAATGGATATGACCACCCTGAATTACTTAGACAGACTGCTTTTCAAAATGATCCCTTAAAATCAATAAAAAAAGCTATTTTTGAGGCCTTTCGTAAAAGCACTTAGATTAGAGACAGGTATTGACGATTTCCCCCACAATTTCCTCCATTCTTCACATGTTTTCTCCGTGTTTTTTTCACTCAGATTTATCCACATCCCTCCCCCTGATATGAGATAGATTTCGACGGAAACATGTCCTAAAAATGTGTCTCAATTTAAGACGAGTGTGACACTCAAACTGAATATAGAATTTAATTTTGTTTAACAGAAAGCATGTAGGTCATGTGAACTTTAAAGGGAGACAATTAGATTGGGTAAAATTGCGAGAATCCAGGATGGACGTGGATCTAGACTTGAAGATAAACACTCCCCCAATCTGCATGCCTGTTAAGAAAAATCTAGGAGCCTACAGGGTCGGGGATATGGTGATTGCATCTCCATATTGTACAAAAAAAAAGAAAACAAATCTGAACTAAGATTCATTTATTTTTTAACAATTGAAAACGACAGTCTGTTTCCTCTGTCTTCAGAATTATTCCCCCCCCCCTTTTTTTTCTTTTTTTTATGGTCACTCTATACGAGGTGAGACCGCATAATAATTATAACAAAAACTATTCTTGCGCCACCTTGTAGAGAGGCAGAAAAAGAAGATCTGAATAACACACTAAAAGTCGATGTCTGTAGCTGAAGGTGAGGCCTAACTATATAAAAGGTTTTTATCTTTGTTTATCTTTTCGAAGAAAAATGAATTTCTCATGTCAATGGGCAATTTATTAACTTGAACACAAGCACTATGGTTTCTTGGCTGTCATCATTCCAAAATGGTGCTGATCTTCCTCTCTATTTATCCAATCAGGGGCATCACGTATAAGGGGGGGACCCCCAATGTTTCAGAAATTCGGTAAAAAAAGATATTTGTTGTTAATTTACGTGTCGGTGAAGCGACGCTATTTTTCGTTTTGCTTAAAATTTCCCCCATAAGTTGACTTGAAATCACTGGAAAAAGAACGGTCCCAGTTGGTGAAAAAATGAAGTCATTTTAACAATAATATATACCAAATAAGTTGCTAAAAATGGCCTGTCATTTTTCAAAATCCATTGCCCACCACCAAACATTTTGGGTAGTGACTCGTCTCTAGCCTAGCCAACATATATATCATCCTCTGCTAGTAGAATCCCCCAAACACGTTTCGACATCAAAGGTCACATTTTCCCACGCCACAATTCGGTATATTGACACAGTATTCCTGGAATAAACCTGGATAATTATTTTCCTCATTTGACTCGTAGGGTTAGGATTAAACTATATTAAAAAAAAAATAATACCTAACGTTACGATTGTTTTTAGATGGCTTCAAACTTTCATAATTTTCAAAGTCATAAAGACAATTTAGATATCGCCAAGGGTTAAAACAAGCATTTGGTTCAATTATTATTATTCGTCAAGCGAAAAAGCAATAAGTCTGTTGTTGGGACAACTAATATGGCACAATGGATGACAACAGAGACAATTATGAAAACTTCAAAGCTTATCATATTCTGTACCCTATAATTTGTGTATGGGTAGATTTCGCTGCGCAAGTGAACCTGTTCATGTAGATGAATGTAGCTAATGCCTAATTTGGACTTGAAATAAGTCTTTATCCTCTCTCCCACTGGGTTTTTCTTCCTAAAAACCATCCTTTGCTTATCATTCCTGTTGCGAGCCTTAAATTTCATACTTTTTGGCTAGATAAATAAATCTCTTGTCAAATATAGGTGTATATTTAAGGAAAGCTAGGCGTTGTAAATTTGATTTTCTGGTGATTGCCTGAAAAGTAAAATCACAAAAATGATGAATTATTTTTTAAAAGAAACAGTATTCTCACTTACGAAAAAATAAGAAAGTGAATTGAACTGTCAAGAAAAAATCTGCAATTGAACTTGTGTTAGAAATGTTGATGAACATAATGAGCATGGTAAACGGAAGGATAAATTAACTCCATATAGTTTGTTTTTGCTTATTGATAATATAATACTCTTGTTTTACTCTCTGAGTTAGTGTTTTATTGATTCATGTGTTTTCCCCCATCATTACAGACCATTAACCATTTGCGGGGATGTGCCGCGCATTTATTGTAAGATTAATTAAAAATAAATAAACCTTACCAGCCACAGTATCTATTGAGTTTTCATGTTGCCACATTGCTCCATTAAACGGAATTTGTTTCTTTTTTGTAATAAAATAAATGCTTTTCTTTAAAAAGGAGCTTAAAAGAAGTTTAATTTCACCTTTGGCTAAAGGTTACAACTCTAAAAATGTAATTCATAATTTTCCACTACAACCGTGATTCCCAGCCTGGGACGCAGGCCACCGGTGGGGCATGACAATATTTGGGGTGGTTATGAACAGGACATGCACCCTTGAGCTGACTATTATCTAGAGCCTCAATGTTGAAAAAAAAATCATGTAAACGACCTTACATTCAAATTTATCTAAAGAACAAAAAAATAATAAATGATAGTATTGCAATAACGTTATGCATTTTATAAAAAGTCTTGTATTCAGACAATATTTCTTCATTAGATACCAAGTTAAGTTGCCCTTGATGCGAAAACACGAATAATTCTAAATAAGAAAATTTAAATATCACAAGGGGGCATCATAATTTTAGAATGTCTAGGTGGGAATGACCTAGAATCGTTTGGAAGCCACTGCTCTACAAGAAAGCGAAAAATCCTATGTTGCTGTTTCTTTGTGTGAAAATTAAATTTGGTGGGAAAGTTAAACCTAAGGAGATTGGATGTTGTCTTTATAGATGTAAATTATTCCCAAGAAGAAGGCTGTGCCTCTAGCTCTTTTTTAACTTATGTTTTTGAATATTTTCCTATTAATAACGTCCAATTAATCTCCATAATCTCTACGTTCTTAGAACATTACAAAAAAGGAAACAGAAATATTTTGTTCGGCATTTGTTGTGTGACTAATGGTTTTGTGACGAAAAAAAACTGTATGATCTCTCCGACTTTGTTACATCGGGCCATTATCTTTTAAATACCTGGCTGCAATCTTTATCAGTAATTGAGTCACATTTGGACATTACTTTGTTGTGTTGATAATGCCTGCATATATTGAAGACTTCGATAATCATGAATATTCAAATATATATTATGAAGATTTCACAAAATCGAGGAAACAGGTAATTTTTTTCTTTAGCTTATTGTATATTTTTACTTGTATTGTTCACCATATTGTGCAAATTTCATATGAAACATAAAATAAGTGACTTAAAGAATTTAGATAACTTTGATTATAATATACCTCATCATTTGATAAAAAACTATGCTGGGTATTTTGTTTTGGTTTTGATCATATGCACTGTTTTTCGAATACATTCTAGCAGGAAGATTAACTTAATGGAAATTTACCAAGTGGATTAAATTGGCTTGTAAACAAACAATTGGCTTGAAAAGCATTTTTTTTTGTCATTACGCTGTATTAGTTCATATTTGTGGGGTATTTTCTTGCGAACGTATAAAGCTACCATAGCATAGAACTTGATTTGGTTTATGCCCCAGAGTGACCCAGGGCCTCGGCTAGAGCTAGGTAGCTTTGTCTCCCGCCACCACCTAGCACATCTTCCCGCTCGTATTGCAGAAACTTGTTAGGTTGTAGAGGGCCGGCTGATGGGGCATCGGTAGCCCTGACTATATCCTTCTATCAGTAATAAGGATCTTGATGACGACTTTGGTGTTATTTTCATCAAACTTCTTATTTTGGACCAGAGGAAAAACAAGTTAGATGATTACTAAAAAATGACTCAGGGGTAAGGCCTTGGTTCTTTAACGAGTCAGTTTTTTTTGTTTTTTTTTTTAATCAGCGACATAAGGATTTTGTAGTTTGACACCAAAATTGTGTAAGGAAAACTTGCCCGGAAAACTTGTCCCGAAAATTTCGCCCTCAAGGAAGAGTCCACCCCCCTCCTGGAAACCGCACCCGAGGAAAAATTGTTCCTGGAAGAATGCTCTAAGCAACTTTACTAACCTTGATCCCTGCCCATTCCCTTTGGTGTGAGTTTACAGAAGCGATGTCATACCATACCAATGCTACAGCACAAACACAAAAAAAAAAAAAAAAAAAAAAAAAAAAAAAAAAAAAAAAAAAAAAAAAAAAAAAAAAAAAAAAAAAAAAAAAAAAAAAAAAGGAGACAGAAGGAGAAAAGGAAGACTGTTTTCCTAAATTAGTGATTAATATAGACCAGCACTTGAATGAGGCCTTAACCCTACTCATCCATACAATCACATAGGTCAAACAGCATAGCCACACACAATCAACCATAAAGAATAATCCATGGACAGGCAGTCATGTCGTCAATAAGTATAAGTCATCATTTACCAAACAATAGAAAAAATAATATAGACAAATAATTCAGAGGCAACACCCAACATAAGGGCTCATCAGGAGAATACACTGGCCTATATAGGGTTTCGCCACTCTAAATTCTCTACCCAGCACAGTGTTGTGGCTACCACAGAATATCCATGGCATCCCCGCGTCAGGTATCACCCCCAAAATACATGCCTATGAGAAAAAAAAAAACAGCAAATGTAAAACAACCAAGTAAAACCAAAAACAAGCTTATCCTGTTAATATATCCCTCCCTTTAGCAACAATAGGTAAAATAAAAATATTATAAATTTTACCAAATCACAAATATTAACACAATGCAAAAAACCTGAATGAACTAAACAATTATAGAATTCATCTTTACCATGTGGCTAATTTTTTAGAAAATCCGCTCAGTTAGAAACACAATTCAAAATAAATGGCGCTGTGACAACAAATCTCGAACCTCCGAAATTAGTTAAAAATTTCTTTAAGTATTTCTAGATAATTCTTTTGATATTTATTTAAAAGTTCGTTATAATGAAAACTAAATTTTTTAAATTGCCAAGTTAATTTATTTGCAGAAAAACCTCTTGATATCAATTTTTGGCTTAAGATTTTACATCTATTTTTAAAATCAATATAATTACTACAAATCCTTGCATAACGAAGTAACTGTGAGAAAAACGCTGAATATGTGATATTTGAGTGTATATTACTTTCAGGAAATGGGAAACTAATCACTTCAAAATCAAAATCATCCGTTTTATTATACATTTTAAAACTTAATTTATTATTATCACAAATATTAATATTTAAATCTAAGAAATGATCTTCATGACCAGCGCCATGACTAGGCTCAAGAATAAGCTCTGATGGATATATATTTTTAGAAATATCAATGAAATCCTTACAATTTAAGACCAAAATATCATCTAAATATCTTTTATTATTTGACAAAGCATGTTTTAAATTAATTGGATTATTCTTATCCATCATATATTTATATTCTACTTGACTTAAAAACAAGTCAGCTATAAATGGGCTGGCATTCCCCCCCATGGGAATTCCCATAATTTGCTTGTACAAATCACCCCCAAATCTTATATAAGTATTGTATAAAACAAATTCCAATAACTCAAAAATCATATCCAAGCTGTAACATCTCAAGTTAACTGTAGTACTAAAGCAGTTTGTCCATATGGCTTTTTTATTATAACTGTCCATTTTCAAGAACCTTTTACTAGATAAGAGGAAAGATTTCTTTATAACAGTTTTTAAATTATCAAACACTAAATTAAGTGATAAATTAGTATACATTGTCGCAAAATCAAAAGACTCAATTCTTTTAGCTGAAACCATTGTTAAAGAATCTATCACCTGCAGTGAATTATTAACACTCCAATATGGATTAAAATTCGAAAATTTTTTAATACCAGAACAATAGGTTTTAAGTTTATTTACAATTTCCTTTAAAATTAAAGAGAGATCAGTAGCAGCAATGCGGGTTGGACATTTAGCTGCTCCAGCAATAAACCGTGGTTTAGGGGGATTCTTATGAAATTTTACAGTCCACAACAATTTATGTTCATTTTAAATTTTAATTTTGCTCCTTACTTTAAGTTGAAACAACTTGTTTTTTTTTTAATTTAATATCTGGTCGAGTTTTAAATAACGCCATGAAATCCGCCTTCCCCTCAATGGAAAACTCCCCTTTTCCACGGAAAGATCCTCCCGCGTAATCTCCCTACCAGAAAGATCCCTCAGAAAAATATCTGTATACTTCCCAATAACCAATACTATATGTGAACTATGGGGAAAGTTCATGGCTTGCAGCCCTTCCCCGTAGACTGATGGGAGTCAAATCATCCTCAAAGACATAGTTAGTAGATATTTCGACTAGGGCTGAACAAAATGGCTATCTCAAAATTTTGATCAGGTGACGTAGCTGAAAAGGGGCGTAGGAGGGGGCTAGCTGCCCTCCAATATTGTTGGTCACTTAAAAAGGGTACTAAAACTTTGAATTTCGGATCAGTGAGCCCTCTCTTGACCCTGTAGGATTACTGGCTCAATACAATCACTACTGGGGAAAACAAACAAACAAACAAACACACATCAATGATCATTCTTCTGGCAAAAAATACAAAATTCCTCATTTTTATATATAGGAGCTTGAAGCTTCTACAGTACGGTTCTCTTATATAACTGAATTTGATGTTGTGATTTTCATTAAAAATTACTTGATTTGTTGAGAGTGTCCCCCCTTTTTTCGGAAATTGGGCAAATTTTCTCAAGCTCACAACTTTCGATGATTTACATTAAATTCGAAGAGTTCTATATATTCTGAATAAACAGCAAACTTAAATTCTTTTGATGGATTTATGTGTATCTAATTCTTTGATGTCATCAAGACTCTGTTTCTTAGAGTTTGGTAACTATTGGGCCGCATCGCTCCTTACTTACAGTTCGTCACCACGAACTGTTTGATTGTCTAGTATCTAGTCGGGTGGTAGTATTATTGTTTTTACTAGGTCGTATGACTTTAATATGCATTTGAAGGCGCGATCAGTAATTCACTAGATGAATTTTTATTTTATTACATGATGAATTTTATTTATTACATTTATTTTATTTTATTATCCTATTGGTCTGGGCACGACAATGTGCCTGCTAAGCGTTATTTTCATAATTCCCCCTCCCACACATTGTTTTTCGGGGGGGAGGAGGAAGTGGCAGTAACAAAAAAAAATGATAACTTGAATAAGAAGTGCCTAGAATTTTGTAAAAATTAGGAATTTCGGGGGTCTCTGGGCCCTGGGTCAGTCCCCTGAGCATGTCCCTGCCTCCTTGGTTAATTGAAGCCTCAAAAAAAACCTCCTTTATACGCTTTTAATTGAGAATTATCCAGCATTAAAGATTATTTTACATGTTCTTAGACTAACGAGAAACTTATAAAAAGCTCCTGCTCTCTGCTTTACTAAAATGATTTTGCAAAATAAATTCATTTTATGTAGTTTTTTTAATATGGAATACAAAATAAATTTGGCTTCTGTAAACTAGTTCATCTTTTATATACTAATTTAATTTTACAGAGTTATATTTTAATTCCGGATAAGTTATATTTTTAAACCTTTTCACCCCAATTTAGGGTCTTTGAGGTAGATGAAATGGATTCATAACTGTGTTTCAGTTACTGGTTTTGCTTCGTTCCAAATATACTGTGGTAGCGTATTTATTGCTATGGCCACTAAAAAAATACATTACTGCACATGAATATTCGAGGGGAGCCACACATGAATAAAACGGTCTTGTGAAATAAATTCATATTTTTTATGAAAGTGTAATCTGAAGAGCAACAAGGAACTGTAAAAACATACACAAAAGTCTTTAATTCAGATCTTTTGTACAAGTCTTTACTGCACTTTGTTACGCTTGTTGGTCTATTGGTGGGAATAGTTGTATCTCTTAATATTTTATGTTATTACTATGACCGATCGATAAATGCATTACTGTACATAAATTCTGATGGTAAAACCAGGAATAAAAATGTCTTGTGAAATTTATTTCCCAGGTAATTTTTGTGTGACCTGCAACTAAAGACAGTGAAGAGAAGACTGATTAGTCTTCAATATGATCTACTATTTTACTATTTTTATTTTGAGCTATCAACAATAGTTTACCAAACATTAGCGCTCATGATAAAAACGTGAATGAACAAAACTGGCTTGCGAAATCTACTCATTTTTTTTTACATGAAATTTTACTGTGAAGCGCAACCAAAGACAGTGAAAACATATGTAAAATCCTTTTCTCATTTTAGATTTTTTTGAAGGTCTTTGATGTATTTTGCAACACTTGTTGGTCCATTGATGGGAATATTTTTATGCCTTTAATATCTCTTTCTTTTTGCTATGAACAATGACAAATGTAGTACTGCAAATGAATGCTCACAATTAAAGCAGGAATGAACAAAACTGTTGTGGAACTAAATTTATTGCCCATGAATTTTTTTTCAGAGGTGCAACTAAAGAGAGTGGAAGGTGTTTAGTTTTCACTTTCCTTAAACACTAAAGTCCTTTAAAATAAGATCTTTGTAAAACTCTGTTTATTTTACTACGCTTTTTAGTCCATTGATTAAGATGTGTTTGTTTCCTGCTACGCCTTTATGGCACTGTATGGCTCATTTTTCACTGTAGTTTCTGCTTGACTTGGGAAAATTGGCCCCAATTTTCCCCGCAAGGATTTTGACGAAATTACGCATTTGTTCACTGTCCTTGAAAGTAAAAGCCATTTTCATTATAACATTTTGAAAAGTTGTTTTTTGCGTCCCCTCCCCTTACAGCCTATTGTTAGGGACTTCTTTTTTTATCTCACTTTGTTGATATACTACACAAAAAATAAAACAAAATAATTTCAATCGAAACAAAATAAGTCGCTTTTCCTTAAAACGAGTAAGCTATTCACAAAGCCAAATCTGTTAATATATTTTTCATTGTTTTTTTTTTTCATATAGAGTTTGCTGTCAAATCGCTTGGTTAACTCTTGATTATTCGCATTTGTAAAGGAATTTTCCACAAGCTTGGATTTACGTCCCAAAATGAAAAAAAAAATATACCGAATTCTAAATAATTTATTGTAGCTCATTTTTCGAAATTGAAGCCTAGACGACTAATGTAGTACAGTTTAGATAAGCAATATATATTCTCTCTTAAGTTTTTTCAGTTCGGCTTTGGTAATTCAGAAGACGGTATGCATCAATATTTCCCTGGCTGCAATCACTGGACTTAGAGATCTTCGCTTTTCTTTTTAATTACTTTGTATCTTCTTAATGACTCATGGAAATTGTAGTCTTAAATACAAAAATCGTTTTGGTGCATTTTGGATGCTAGAGAAACTCTCTTTATACTCAACTACATCTACTGCTAATAATAGCTTACCGGAGCACCAAACCGTCAATTTAGAAATTACCGTCTTTGAAATTGCCGAAGCTGAGTTATCCTTTTATGCTGAAGGTTTAGGACCGATTTTATTATTATTATTATTATTTTTTTTTTAGAAAAGATGGAATCTTGGGGGTATTTTCCTTTCTGTGTACTTAATCCGACGGAAAACACATAACGCATTATTACTTGCAAATCCTTAAAAACAAGTTTGGATTGACATTGGCTTTTTACGCATAGTTCTTGCTACTTCAATTTATTGATTCTATAGTACAAGTGTTAAAATCAACGAACAACTCACATCATTCATTAATCATGGTTGTTATTGTGAAATATAACCGAGCAAGTGTTTTCGGATATTCATCTTTTTTCTCGAGACATCTGTTGTGTTTTCGCAAGCTTCCTTATGATAACTGACCTGTTTGGAAAAAAATATATTAATTTCTACTAGAGTGCCATCTACTTAAGATGAAGTACGCTTGAATGTATTTTAAGATGGCAGATGATGAGCTAATTTTCTTTTTATCTCAATTCATTCACAAATTACGTAAAATATCATATAAAAAATTCTTTACGAAACTATGCTAGTATCTCAAAAGTTATATTTGTGTTTTTTTTCCAAGACGAGTTTGTATTTTAGTCTATAAATATGCGTGAACTTTTATTATAGGTGTGCTTAATTTTAAAACATTGAGGTCTCCCAAAAGTTGTTTATGGGAAGCTTGGGGTACAGTCTTTTTTTTTAGTTTTTGAACTTCGTTTGATCTTTTCGGCCCCAAGGTGTTTAGTGAGGGAAACCTCTGTCGTAAAAATAGTGTCTGGCGTATCTCCCTCGAGGAAGCCCACTCTCCCTATATCCTGATTTAAATAAGAAAAAAAAGTTGTGCAGTTTTTTTTTTTTTTTTTTTTTTTTTTTTTTTTTTTTTTTTTTTTGTAAAAAGATACAAAAGGGAAGGTATTTTTTCAAACTCTTGGGGTAAATTATCCTCTTCCAATTGACATATCTGGCAAGTAAAGAGGCCAGAAGCTCTTTTTCTAATTCCTGGGTGCCTAAAATGAATACCAAGAAGTTTTACAAACCACACAAATACAACTAAGACAAATTATATACCATTCACCAATGATTTTTTATTATATAGCACACTTTTATATAATGTTCTGAATTTGACTTTGATTTTTATTTGGTTTTACTAAGATAATAAAAGCAATATTTGTAATATCTCTCAACAACCGTCAGGGAAACCCTTTGGGTTGACTGTGATGGCATTTTCCATCCTTCTGTCCTATTGTTTATTCAAAACTTCTCTTATAAACCAAAAAAAAAAATAAGAAAGTTACATAAATCGAATAAACCTGGAAATACTACTTGATCTCATCCAGCAAACAACCAAATGTAAATCCCTCCCATTGAGTTCTTGGCGGCTTATTAGTCGTAAGTTATTTAGTCTTTTACAAAAATAGACTATAATATTAAGGAATCTACAAAATCCTTTTCTAATGCAGCTTTTTCAATTCTTCTTCTTCTCTTTCTTCTATACTGTGGTTTTTGGTCCATACTAAAGTATCCTGCAAGTAACTCCTTTCTTCATTTCCTTTTCATTTTATAGAAAATAAATTTACTACCTTCATATATTTCTTGCATAATTTTCCTACATTTTCTATCACTACTCTTTCATTTCTAACATTAAACTACTCAGATAAAATCTCAATTAAAAACAAAAGCAAAAAAAAACTTCCTTCCGCTATCAAATATATTAACTCAGTGTTCCATAGCCACTATACTCTATTTTTCTCCCTCCGCCTATTTGCCCTTTTCTTATAGCCCAAAGAAAAGAAAATCATTTACTGAGGTTTCAATCAGTTAATTTATTTTACACAATGATCCTCCTTTATTTCTTTCTTGCCCATAACAGCAATGGGCTGCTCCCTTCTCACTATACTAAACCATTTTGTAGTTTTTTAGTCTTAAGTCATATTGTTAAGTTGTTTAGTTTAAATGATTTAAAATTAAGTTTTAGCTTTATTTGTAAATCTTTTAACATTTATTTGATACTTTACACCATTTAACTTTACCACTTAACGAAAAAAAGGAAAAAAAAGTGCAAGCCAAGCCTTTACATCAAGTTATTTTTTACTGCGTTGAAAGCAATCCTGTTGTGTCCTTAGCTGGATAAAGCATGTTTAAATATATCGTATGAATCTTTGAGCAGAAGCTGATTTTTCAATCTTTTTAGCGAACAATAACAGTTAAAGTTCTTGATCTGCTCTTTACTTTTCGTAGAAAAACTTGTGCTTCGAATAGATAATCTATAATAATTTAAAAAGGATGATTCGTACCAAGTACCAAGATTTAAAATGTAAGATTTAGATTTTAAAATTTTTTGCTTCGTGAAGGTTTTGATTTAAGATATTTGAGAAATGTCGTTAGATTTAGGTGCTGATAAACAGAGTATAAATGAAACCTTAAGATAAGATTAACAGATCAAAAAGACCCTTAAAGAATTTGATTAAAGTTTAAAAAGTATTTGTATAGCTTTTCTTTAATATGAACAAAAGATTAGTTAAGATATATTTCGTTTTGATACTTCACGTCATCTAACATTGTTTGGAATTTTGCTCGATAGATGGCTGTCCCATGCAGAAATCGTCCGTAAAAGGAAAGAGAAGAAGTAGAGAAACTATGTATATTCCTTTGTGCTGGGGGGGGGGGTAATGTACTTAGCCAAAGTCATACGGATTAAGACACAGGGCATATATAAGAAAGACCCCCTCCCTCCAAGCCTTGTCCAAGCACGGCTTAAGGTTAGTCGCATTTCGTATGAGGCTTCAATATTAAAAGCCAAACCATTAATATTTTCTAAACCTTAGGCAAAACATGGGATCACTATCAAGTAGCGTACTAAGGGCTTGCTTTTTCTCTAAGTATGGCTCATTGACTGAAATATTTCTAACAGAGAGCAATGATGCATGTTCGAGAAATTAAAACAGTTTTTTTTTTCTTCATAAATCTATCATCTCATTTACCTTTAAAAAGGGTATCGCATGAAAAAGCTTTCATAACTGTTTGAAAAAGGAGGAAACAGCCTTGAAAAGGTTAGCGGTTTTTGTTAGAATTTCACTAGGAAATTCAACATGTCTGAGAATTCTGGAGTGAGGGTTTCAGGCTTCTATCTGCAAAAATGAGAAATTTCCTTGTTCTTTGAGAAGGATGAAGCCATTATAGTATTTATTAGCTGTTTTTTTTTTCCAGGGTATGACTGGTAGGGGCTTATTCGAATGGCTCATGTAGAGCTCGATTGCCCTTTTTAAGTCTGGTTTTATTTTGCGGTTTAATTCTTGGTACTTACGACTTTTTTGGATTATTATAAGTTATCTCTTCGAAGCCAAAGTTCTTCTACGAAAAGTAAGAAGAGACTCTAAAACTTCAATCTGTTATTGTTCGCTAAAAAGAATGGGAAATCAGAATATTCACCTGCACCTTTTGAAGGGCAGTTACGATTGCCTGGTTCATAGTTCTTAAGTTCTTTCACAGTGCCACCCCCCTCCCTCCCCCAGTAATTTTTTTAAATGTCGTAAATTGTTTCAAATAACGAGCCCTTGCATTAATCCGCTCCGGCCTTCTGTGAAAAAAACTTAGTTCCTTTTTCGGCTATGACACGGCTCATGATGTTTAATATCTCTTCTTGATGCTTGAAAGTAAAACAGTTCAAAATAGGGATGACACCTTTTTATTGACAGTGAATAGATATAAAATTATTTAACTGGATATTTCGAACACATATACAGTGTTCATCATCAGCAGTAAACTAAAAGACGTGAATAAAAATAAACAAAATTTATACCTAATACCTTTTCGGTTCCGGGTCATTAGAATTATCTGACATACTAGCTGTTGGGGTGGCGCTAGTAGCCCCCCCCCCCCCCCCCCTGCGAGCGTAAGTCGTTACGCGCCATATTAGTTACGCGCCATTGTAGTTGTGTCCCCATGTCCCACCTGTGAATATATATATATATATATATATATATATATATATATATATATATATATATATATATATATATATATATATATATATATATATATATATATATATATATATATATATAAACTACGTAAAACATGTAAATATACAACATTCTTTGCTGTCCCATTGTCTGTCCATATAAATAGATTGTCAGGTTTCATAATAATTGTCCATGGGAAAACAATCCGTATTCAGATCTATACCGCATTTTTCTAACGATTGCCCTTGATCTTTGTTGATGGTGATTGCTAATCGAACATTCCCTGTGTCCCCGTCGTCATTTATATATTCCCCTGTACCCCCGGCGTCCCCGTTGTAGTTGTGTCCCTGTGTCCTGGTCGTCATTTATATTCCCTGTGTCGCGGGCGTCATTTGTGTCCCGGTATCCCAGTCTGTAATCTCTCTTTGAGTGTCCCGGTCGTCATTTATATTCCCTCTGTCCCGGTCGTCATTTGTGTCCCGGTGTCCCGGTCTGTAATTTCTCTTTGAGTGTCCCGGTCGTCATTTATATTCCCTGTGTCCCGGTCGTCATTTGTGTCCCGGTGTCCCGGTCTGTAGTGTCATCTTATAATGACGTCATATACAAATCCTTATGAACTTATAATTACGTCAAATGCAAACCCACAAACAAACAAACATGCATATATACAACTTATTTTTATATATATAGATACAGTTTCTTCTTTAGTTTTTTTTTCTTTTTTAGTTTTTTTCTTTTTTTTTTTTTTAGTTTCTTCTTTTTATTGATTTGTTTTCTTCAATTTGTCAATGTTCATTCTAACATTGACACTTGGAAAAATCTTTACTTGCCAAGCATGCTAAAGCTCCAACAATTTATATTAAACCTCAAAATTTGGGGTATCTGCTTTAAGGTTTTCGAATTACTTTAATCTATTGTCAAAATATTTCGAAATATTTATGCAGTTTCCAGTTTTTATATTCTAGTTTGTTTTCTTTTATATATATAGAAGATATAATCTGGCGTAACAGACAAAGTGTAACAGACATAACAGACAGACAACTTATTTTTATATATATAGATTACGTGGACAGATGTCATAGCTCTTAGGTGAGGTGATATTTACTTTATTTGACCTCAGTAAATTATCATAAATTGAGTTCAATCCAAATTCACCTGTATCTCTGTTTATTGAATTATTCTTGAATAGAATTTTTTTAATTTCGATTGTTTCCCTGAAAATTTGCTTTAAACCTTGGTCCCTAGAAAGAATTTTCTAATGAACCGGAACCGAAAAGGTCAAAGAGATCTGCCTCCGCTGTTGCATTGAAAAAAATAAGAGCAATAAACTATATGTAATTAGTTTATTAGGTATAAATTTTGTTTATTTGTATTCACGTCTTTTAGTTTTACTGCTGATGATGAACACTGTATATGTGTTCGAAATATCCAGTTAAATAATTTTATATCAATTCACTGTCAATAAAAAGGTATCATCTCTATTTTGAATTGTTTTACTTTCGTCATGGAAAGGCAGTGTAGTCTTTGAAGTTATCTTCTTGATGCTCTTCCAGTTAAAAAGCACACAAATGTCATTCTGTAAAATTCTAAATATCTATGTTATTACACATGAGCCTTTCAGACACCAAATATACTATTTCCTTAAAATAATCTTGAAAAAAAATTCGCGTATATTCCCCCCCCCCTTCCAACGGGAAAATATTACGCAGAACAATAAGAGAAATCGTAAGAAACGAGTTTATTTAGTCAGTGAGAAAAGAAGAGACATGTAAATGTTTCAGCCGAAATCTTGCTCAGATTCCCTCTGTGCAAAAAGAAAAACAGATCAAACTAAAAAAAAAGTGAAGTGTCACCTTCTCATTTGAATGGTAAAAGGGGATAGAAAAAAAAAATTGAATGGTTGATCAAACTTACATCTGAGAATTTAGTTTTTGTAAGGTTTTTCTTAGGCTAATCTTATTTCCTGGATTGGAAGGATCTGGATTGTCATTCGATTCGGAATCCCCTCCCTCGTGGATGTACCAAGTTCAAATATAACTTGTTGTGCTTGCTATGTTGGTTCAATCTAGGCTGGGTTTGCCCAAGCCTTGACTTAACTCATAGATTATTTTTGAACCTGAACTTCTTTTTTTTTACAATATGTCCGGAAAAAGGTAATTAAAAACAACAAGTGCCATTCAGAATGTGAACGGTGCGCTCACAAGATGAAACTTGTGTTTTATGATTTATTATTGAAGAGATCATTGATTTTCATTGTTCTATCCAGTTTGTTCATGTGTTTTTATACAATTTTTTCCCGCCTAATTCTTTTGTATGAATTGAGTTGGTTACTGGCAATGATTCCTGAAAGGTTATCGTAGGTCATGTTTTTACTTTTTATTACGTTTTCTTTCATAAGAGAATATTTTTCTTTGCGCAGAACCATGCGCTGTTCATAAAGCTTTTTTTGTCTTGTCCAGAATTTGGAGAAGAATTCCAGACAGTTGCTTGATGACCAGGCATGACGTCAATTGGTGAAGAAAATAAGTTGAATTTTCGAAATTTGTTATTCTCGTTGAATAACACTAGTAATAAGTTAAATGATAACTTGAAAAAGAGTTCGAATAATCCTAGTGTTGTCAATAACAATTATATTCAACAGAAAAAAAATGAAAGGTCGTATTTCAGCTGGCGGAAAAGCCATCACAAAGAAGAGAAAACAAAACAGCAAGGAAACCTGGTATGTTTAATACCATATTAAGACTTGCTTGTTTCAGTATTCTTAGTCGAAGCAGGCGCTTAAGCTTGGAGTTTTCCGGGTGTTGTCCCTGAATTTTGCATTTTTCACAATTATCTATGTAATTATCTTGCAATTTTCCTATTTTATCCCCCCCCCCACCAGAATACTTTCCGGAAATGTATAAGCGTACATACCTGATAAAAAAGCCATATTTTCGGATGTATTTGGTCGCACCACTGACCTTGTTTGATGTTGAACTAGCATCAACTAGCGTACCTGCTTATAGAAGGGGGAGGGGGGGTTGCTGGGAAAATTATCTACTTTGGTCCATATGAGAGCATACCAGTTGCCTAATTTTTAACAAATGTATGAAAGTATTTGAAAGTCGGGATGTTCTGTCCTTTTTTAAGCATTTAACACCTTTCTCTGTTGATTAATCCCCTGGTAACTTACCACCTAACACATGAGTTGCTTGGTGATGAAGATAAGTTTAATTTTATTTCTTTTCCGCCTTCATAATGATAGCATCAATACGTTAATCGAGAATTCGATTAAAACCATTCATGATGGGTGTTTGTAACAGGGGTACAATCCAAGTACTGGTTTCTATCGTATTTAGTGTGCCTTTTTTAAGTACGATAGAAATCGAGGTGTGGGGTACAACTGCCACATCAATTGCTTTGAAAAGATATTAGCTTGTATTAAATTCAAGAAAAGTGGGTCATGGTAGCGGCTGGTGAAGCAGCTAGTGCAATCTAGTGATGATCGAACCACTGTCTGTTGCAACCGAAATTTGGAAAACATGATTTTCGCCATTAGAAACTGTCTAATGGCGAATATCTTTTAGAAAACATTAATTTGGAAACAGTAGGTTTTGTTGGTATTCAATAAGTTAGTAATTCACAATTTCGAAAGGAACTTTTGAGGATACCAAAATGTCCTAAAACCCGTCGAACATGCCGCAAAACGTAATACAAATGCATCATTGAAATTCTCGTTCTCAAAACTCTGAGCCGAAGTTTTACAGTCCTCTGTTTTGAAAAATAACGAAAATCACATATTTGATTTGGCAAGCACTGATGTTTCTCCTTATTCTCTGTTTTTACTCAGGGTGTTGCATTGAACCATTGATATTATATCAGAAGAGGGCTCATTTCAACGAAAATGAATATATTTAGTGTCCTTTTCAGTCACAAAATAAATCACGTCACAGTTAAGGGCAGTTTTTTGGTGCCGTAAAGCCCAAGTTTTGCATAATTCTACAGATACGACATTATTTGTATTGTAGTTCCGTATTTTCAGTATTATTATGATTTTTTTGGTTTTTGTTTGTTTTATATTCTACTTTACTCTTTAAATTCCTTAAATTTTTAAATATTTAGTACAAGAATGGATAAGCTATGTAGAGGGTGATGGGAGGGCTGGAACTGTTAATTTGATTCTCGCTCAATACTGAGTGTTAGTGTTCCGTTGGTTAGTTTTTCCTTCTTTTCTCCTAAAAGCCGTCCATGGGCCCCTCTCCCCAACTTATTGAGGACTCGCTTTGAAAAGGACTGCAGACAACGTGTAAACGTGTCGCGGATGAAACATTTAGCTCTAGAAACGCACTTCTTTGAAGTTCATCTGAAAAAAACAAAACAAATAAAAACAAGAATAAACACGCCTTCATCAGAAAGTCAACTGTTATATATTTTCTTTCATTTTATTTGACAGATGTATTTAAATTCAGGTGCTCGACTGATTTTAAGTTGTTCAGAGTTCTTTATTATTGATTTTTTTTTTTTATTTGACTCTCGTTTTTTTTTCTATTCTTGAGCTGTTCTAGAATTTGAACTAATTGAACTATGAGATATATTAACCGGAACGAGAAGTCACACTAATCAGTTTTTTTTCGTAAACTAGAAATAAGTTCTTTTCTTAAAATAGTGGTTGCTGACACTTTGCTGAAAATGAGTAATTTTCGATATTTCGTTGAGAGCATGAAGATACATTTTTTTTTCGTTGAGAGCATGAAGATACATTTTTTTTTTGTTTTTTTTGTTTCTTTTTGTTTTTTGTTTTTTTTTTGCGAAACATTAATAGTTTTGTACCTGTTTGCCTTGAAGTTACTTTTTTGGGGGGAGGGAGGGGAAGCGTTTTTGTTCAGATGCATATACTTTTAATATCTCTTTCCCAAATATGTATATAGTAGCTTCGCCGCTGGGCCTCGGCACTCGGCACGTGGCAGGCGCCTATATACGGATTCTCATTGTCGCTTGTCTTCTAACCGCAGACAATTTGAGACAAATTGCTGTCTTTTCATACTGTTTCTTTTCACAGATGTTTGATTATAGAAGCAAGTTTGATTTCTAACAATGATATCTGCTAAACTTCAAACTTTATCAAGGTTTTTGAATTTTTGTAATCTCTTGTTAAAATAAGTACAAATATTTTTGCAATTACCTGCCGCCTGGCCCTGTCATTCGGCACGCGGCAGGCTTCTATATATGGATTCTCATTGTCGCTTCTAGCCGCAGATAATTTGCTATCTTTTCATACTGAAGTCTTATTAAAGACATTTGATTATTAAATCAAGCCCGATTTCTAGCAACGATATCTACTAAGCTTCAAACTTTTGATTTTCTATTTTAAGGTTTTTGAATTGTTGTAATCTCTTGTTAAAATGTCTGCAAATCTATATATATAAAAATAAGTTGTTTGTCTGTCTGTCGACTGACGTCATGTTTGTGTGTCGACTGACGTCATGTTTGTCGACTGAAGTCATTATAAGGATTGAGCTGTATGTCGTCATGAAGTTGTTTGTCACAGACGATGGGACAGCAAAGAATGTTGTATATTCGCAAGTTTTACGTAGTTAAAAACACACATATATATATATATATATATATATATATATATATATATATATATATATATATATATAAATATATATAAATATATATATATATATATATATATATATATATATATATATATATATATGTATATATATATATATATATATATATATATATATATATATATATATATATATATATATATATATATATATATATATATATATATATATATATATATATATATATATATATATATATATATATATATATATATATATATATATATATATATATATATATATATATCTATATTCACAGGTGGGACATAGGGACACAACTACAATGGCGCGTAACTAATATGGCGCGTAACGACTTACGCGCGCGGGGGGGCTTGGGGGGGGGGTGAAGCTTCCCCACCAACTAGGTGTTGGGGTGGCGCTTCGCGCCACCCCAACAGCTGGTACTTTTATAATTACCAGTATTTTGCTCTTTACGCAATTTAACGTCTTGTCATACTGTGTTTTTTTTTCAAACATATTCGATTATTAAAGCAAGTTCAATTTCTAACAACGATTTCTACTAAGCTTCAAACTTTTTTTTTTTAAGGTTTTTGAGTTGTTATAATCTTGTTAAAATATATACATATATTTTTGCAATCACCAGTTTTATGCTCTTTACGCAGTTTAATGTCATTTCATACTAAAGTCTTTTCAAAAATGTTTGATTATTGAAGCTATTCCGATTTGTAACAACGATATGTACTAAGCTTGAAACTTTTGGTTTTCTCTTTTAAGGTTTTTGAATTGTTCTATTTCCTTGTCAAAATATCGAATCGTCATTTGTAGTAAATGCAAACTTTCGTCTTTGGGCCTTCCTGCTGACATTATATAGCTGGTTGTGTTCAAACCTATAAGCTTAATCACGTAAGCGAGTGGATTTTATCAACAAAAAAAGAAATAATAATTTTCAGGTATTTTCTAGTTTGAATTAAAATATTAAAATTATTGCTCAAGCACCGTTAATATTTGTGCAGTACACATAATTACTTTAGCGATTCTGAACCGAACTTAAAAAAAATTCAACTTTTTTTCATGTCTTAAAAAGACACTTCTTATACTTAAAAGAAAAGAAATTCAGTAATGATTCTATTGTATCAGATTAACGACGCTTCTTGACTACTAAGGTCCCTGCGTCGGCCATGCAATCTTTTTCTAACTACGATTTCTATAAAGCTTCAACCTTCTGTTTTTCTTTTTAAGGTTTTTATGGCACTTGGTATCTACCAAGTGACATATAGCGATCGCAAATTCTGTCGGTCGGTCGGTCTGTCTGTCTGTCCCGGTTTTGCTAGTTTAGGCACTTTCAGGCAAGCTAGGACAATGAAATTTGGCAGGCGTATCAGGAACCAGACCAGATTACATTAGAAATTATCGTTTTCCCGATTCGATCATCTGGGGAAGTGGGGGGGACGGTAAATCAGAAAGATTAGAAAAATGAGGTATTTTTAACTTACAAATGGTGATCGGATGATGTTATTTAAATTTGATGTTTGGAAGGACATCGTGTCTCAGAGCTCTTATTCTAAATCCCGACTGGATCCGGTGACATTGGAGGGAGTTGGGGGGGGCCTAAAATTTTGGAAAACGCTTAGAGTGGAGGGATCGGGATAAAACTTGGCGGGAAAAATTAGCACAAGTCCTCGATACGTGATTGAAATCACCGGAACGGATCCGCTCTCTTTGGGGGTTGGGGGGTGGGTTAATTCTGAAAAATTTGGAAAAATTAGGGATTTTTAATTTACGAAAGAGTAATCAGATCTTAATGAAATTTGATGTTTGGAAGAATGTCGTCTCTCAGAGCTTTTATTTGAAATCCCGAACGGATCAGGTGACATTGGGGGGAGTTGGGGGGGCCTAAAATCTTGGAAAACGTTTAGAGTGGAGGGATTGGGATGAAAATTGGTGGGGAAAAAAGCACAAGCCCTAGATACGTGACTGAAATAACCGGACTGGATCCACTCTCTTTGGTGGAGTTGGGAGTGGGGGGTAATTCGGAAAAATTAGAAAAAATGAGGTATTTGTAACTTACGAACGGGTGATCAGATCTTAATGAAATTTTATATTTAGAAGCATCTTTTGCTTTAGAACTCTCATTTTAAATCCTGACCAGATCTGATGGCGTTGGGGGGAGTTGGAGGGGGAAACCAGAGTTCTTGAAAAACATGAAAATCGATGTATCTTACGAATGGGTGATCGGATCTTAATGAAACTTGATATATAGAAGAATCGTATGTCTCAGATGCTCCATTTTCAATTCGAATTGGATCTGGGGACATAAAGGGTTGGAGGGGGGAAACAGAAATCTTGGAAACCGGAAATCTTGGAAAACCTTTAGAGTGGAGAGATCGGGATGAAACTTGATGGGAAGAATAAGTACAATAAATAGATACGTGACTGACATAATTGAGACGGATATTCTCTTTGGGGGAGTTGAGGGTTATTGATTTGGAAAAATTAGAAAAACTGAGGTATTTTTTAACTTAATATCGGGGGACCGGATCGTAATAAAATTTGATATTTATAAGGAACTCATGTCTCAGAGTCTTATTTTAAATCCCGACCAGATCTATTGACACTGGGGGGAGTTGGAGGGGGAAACCGGAAATCTTGGAAAACGCTAAGAGTGGAGAGATCGGGATGAAACCTGGTGGGAAGAATAAGCAAATGTCTTGGATACGTGATTGACGTAATCGGACTGGATCTGCTCTCTTTGGGGTAGTTAGGGGGTGGGGTTCAGTGCTTTGGCGACTTTGGTGCTTCTGGACGTGCTAGGACGATTTGTAGGCGTGTCTGGGAGATGCACAAATTGACTTGATAAAGTCGTTTTTCCCGATTCGACTATTTGGGGGGGGGCTGAAGGGAGAGGAAAAATTTGAAAAATTGAGGTATTTTTAACTTACGAGTGGGTGATCGGATCTTAATTTAAATCACGACCGGTATTAAGCCTCTGATTTTCCTTTTAAATCAATCTATTGATTCTTAGAATTTTGCTAGAGCTCATACCATATGAGCTCTTGGCTCTTCTGACCTTGTCACAAGTGCCATGTGAGCTCTTAGCTCTTGTTGAATTGTTGTAATCTCTTGTTAAAATATATACAAATATTTTTGCAATTACCAGGTTTTGTTCTTTACGTAATTTAATGTCTTTTCGTACTGAGGTCCGTTAGAAGATATTTGATTATTAAAGCTTGTCCGATTTCTAATAACGAAATGTACTAAGCTTCAAACTTGGTTTTATTTTTTTTAGGTTTTTGAATTGTTTTAATCCCTTGTCGAAATCTATGAAAATATTTTGCAATTACCAGTTTTTTTCTCTTTAAGTAATCTAATTTAAGCTTCTCCATACATGAAAATCTTCAATTTTTCCACATAGTGTGACAACTGTGACAACGTCATTACCGTACTGCTGTATGTAAAAATGACGTCACTCGTATAATTTTTTTCCCTAAAATTAAGGCTCTTGTCGAATTTTTTCAAACTTCTGACCTATTTAGATCGTTTTTTTTTTGCGCCAAAATATCTCAGGATGCCAATTTTCTTGAAAAAATAATCAGTTGTTTTCGAGAAAAAAACATGCATAAATGCATACAAACACAATTATTGCTCGTTTATAAAGATAATTTTTAATAAGAACGAAACATGGTCCATAACAACCCAAAATTTGAAAATGAGGTTTAAGAATAAACTGTCCTAGTTGGAAAAATTGCCATTTGTTGCTGGTTTAGGAATAGTAACTATCATTTCGATTAATCCTAACAGTGAAATGTTATCTTGAAAACAATTTTATGGGAGTTTCGAAAAATAGTCTTGAATCCCTCCAAAATGTACTTGTTTACCTCTAAGGTAGACTAACTGAGTAAGTACTTCTTCGTATGGGTAGTACTGACTTCCTCTTTCTTAGAGTTTTTTTTTTCTTTGAGACGTGTTAAAGGGCTTGTGAAAGGAAATTGCTATATCTACGTATTTTTTATAAGTAAAAACCTTGTTAAGAATTATATTGTTGGTTTAACAATCATGTTGTTAATAGTTTAGTGTGCGCAACTGATTTGCCTACAAACCTGGAAAAGTACACATATTCCAAATTCCATCCATTCAATTCTGAATAGTTTCCTTTTTTTGTTTAAAGAAAAAAAACTTCTGAATCCCTAAATCCCTAGCAACAGTTTTTTTTTTTTTTTTTTTTTTTTTTTTTTTTTTTTTTTTTTTTTTTTTTTTTTTTTTTTTTTTTTTTTTTTGTCCTGGGTAGCCAATTGTGTGTTCATACATCAGTGCTACCATAGCTAAGACAATTTTAGTTTTGTTCACGCTTATTCGGATTTGAAATGGCTGGAAGTCTTAAAACGCCTATTTTCCTCAAACCACCTTGATTTGTCTCTGTGTCTAAATCAAGGTGAAGTGATTTGGTGTTAATTGTGTTGTTATACAGATCGTTTTAAATTTGACTGTGGTTTGAAGCTTAACCGCGCTTTGATCAAACCTGTTTCGTTGTTATTGTTTTTTTTTAAAGCATTGAATTTGATTGATTTAAAATCTAATTATTAACAAACTATGGCATCAGGAGGCGCGATATCTTAGCTTTTTTATGCACACTTGACGCTCGCGTGGGAGAGCGGACAGTAATCGCAAAACCTATAGTTTAACAGAAATTTTGAATTATGAGAAAGGAATCTCTTTTTTTTATTAGTTTTGTTTGAGCTTTTGAACTAAGAAATCCACGTCGAAAATATGTGCAAAGATATTCATATAACTGTTTTATATTATTATTTTGATACTTGTGCATTATATAGTACACATTCGAGAAGTGATGTTAGGTTAATCCCAATGAAATATACAAAAATGTGATGAAAATAGAATATAGAATAGAATTTGGTTGAATATGATTTATTGGCTAAAATAGCGCACAAGCTAACATAAGTACGTCAGAACAGTTACAATTATAAAACAGATGTTAGGCGATAAACATAATTAAAAAATTAAATCAATAAATAAAATGCGAAAATATTGAACAAAAGAGTTTTTGTGCCTCATGGTTAACATTTGGGGACACGAGTCAAGTTGGGTATTTGGAGCTCTACGAGCATTAAGTCTTGTATTAGGATTGGGGTATTTTCTTTGAAGGGAGGAAGAAGACGTCGATGATAGTCAGTAGTAAGGCACTTGTGACCAAAGTTCAAGGTAAGAATGTGACATCGGGATTCCAAAGTAGTAAGTTCAAGTCTAGCCAAACCTTCATCGTATGTAGTATAGGACGTTCCCTGGTATGATTTTTATTGCTCTTTTTTGAATGCTTTCAATTTTAGAGCATTGGTCTTTGGTCAACCCAGGGTGCCAGACAGGGCAATCATATTCAGAACAGGGTCTTACAGAAGAAAAATTAATTATTTTAAAGTTCTGGATTGATATGGAGAACAGTTTGAGAAGGGAGAAAGCTACCAGATTTAAATAAGTGAGAAGTGTGGGACCTTCATTTAAGGTCATTGTCCAACTGCACACCAAACAGTTTACCCGTATTTAAATGTGTTATGCAAAGGTAATTATTGATAGGAGGTATATTTTTAAAAAGGAGAATAACATTAAAATGCTTTTGGGGATGCTTAGGTTGAGTTGAACATTATCAAGATCATTCTTTAAGTTGTTAATGAGTGAGTTAAGTTTAAAGTTCGAAGTAATAGAGGTTTAACAACACTAACAAAATTATGAAAACTACAACAAAGAATTATGGTAGGGGGCACAGAACACATTACATTAAATACCTAACCTGACCTAACCAAGATACCATCTCTATATATTGAATATTTAATAAAGATATACCTACAACGTAGATTTCAACTGAGCCTAAGCTAATTTTCTTCAAATACGGACAAGTATAAATTGTCTTCAAATACTGACAGGTATAAACCGGCTATTGTCTGATCTTTAGAACCAAATTCTCGAGTGTGTACCATACAATACACGAGTACCATTATTTATTGGTTTTCTAGTTTTGATAATAAATTGTGTAAAGCAGTGTAGGTTGTATATTTGACAGAAACACTTATTTCGGTCAAGAACGCAAAATTACGGTTAAATAATTGTAATCTTGACCCTTTCCGCTGTAGTTTTTGGGGTTAGTTTCTTTATCGATTTTAGTATTCATTGCGGGTGTTATATGCCCCCCCTCCTCACCACCAACGTTTGACGCTTCTGATTCCCCGCATAAAAAGTTAAAAGCAAGTAATGTCGAAAAACAAAAATAGAGGACATAAAAAATATTTCTGTGCAGTGTTGATTTGTATCAGGCATAAAAATAATAACGAGACTTGTGCATCCCCCCACTGTCCTCGGGGTAACTTTTAAATATCCTCCGACGATTCCTATGGACTTGTGTGTGCATGGATTTACAATGGGAAAATACAGTTTTCACCTAAATTATTAATCTTTGAAAATATTCCTACCCACTGTCCAAAGAATTCAAACCTAAGAGCAAACTGGCACCTGACATCAGCGAAAGCGAGCTTCACAAGCCAAAAATGAAGTATTATTCAATAAAAAAAAAGGTTTACGTTGTGAAACTATTTAATTCTTCATTACCTAGTGATGTAGTGGCTTTGGGTTGTAGTGGGGGATACCCCTGGAACACATATTTTGGCAGATACGTTTTCAAAATCCCTTTGAAACCAACTCGAGACTTAAATCTACTTGTAATTCCTAAAAATATCTAATAATAACATTACACTACTAATTACTGATTTTTATATATGTATTGGAAGGAATCAATGTAATATTAGATTCTTTAACAGTTAGTGTTACAAAGGTGAAGCCAGGTTTCGCGTTCAAGAGAAATCTGACTTGTCTACCTTTGAAAAAATCCAACGTCGCTTTTGTTTTAACGTTCTCCGGAGCACTTACATCTTGGTCCGGGTTAGTATAATGGTTGAGATAGGGAATGATTGTACTGTCTAAATGTATATACAGTGATTATAAGGCACAATAAGGGTCGTACAAAACAATAGAGACAAGTAAACACGTGGGGAATTAGATTCTACAGACATGCTCCCCAAAAGTCTCTTTATTTTCCCAAAGCTTTGTAGAATTGTATCTACTATTTTTATTAAACGACCTCTCTTCGAAAATATGCAAATCCCCACCATCCACCCCTTAAAAAACTGTAAACTGGACTGGTAGAGTTCCAAAACTGATTCTCGAAATAACAATGAGAAACAAAAACCACTTGAAAGAACTGAATAGTCTAAGGTAGAACCAGTTACAGTAATATACTAGGCACATTTATGTTTCCACTTTTTTCCATTTATGTGAGAAAGGCCGACTTCTTTCCACACGGAATTGACTAATTTCACATCATAACAACTTTTTTGACTAAATGATTTTATTAAATATTTAACTCGCTTGTTAAATAGTAAAGTAGTTCTTCTTGTTTCCTTTGAAAATTGTCTTCATGGAAAATCTTTTTCCCAGGTGACCATTAAGTTTGGTATGGAGAAAAGTAGCATAATTCCAATTGGCAAACGTGACGTCGCAACAGCTTTTGATAATTAAGTATTTATAACCAGGGCCACACCCAGGATTCTGATTTAGAGAAGTAGGGCATAAAGTACTTCTATGAAAGATGTATTTTTTTTTTAGCCATTACATTGCTGAAAATGTATTTTTCTATGTTATTTTGTATATTTATAGTAGGGTATCTAAATCTGGTAATCCGTTTTCTGATAGTCAGAGTGAACTTTGAGAATCTGATATATATATATATATATATATATATATATATATATATATATATATATATATACATATATATATATATAAATATATATATATATATATATATATATATACTAGCTGTTGGGGTGGCGCTTCGCGCCACCCCAACACCTAGTTGGTGGGGGCGCTTCGCGCCCCCCCCAAGCCCCCCCGCGCGCGTAAGTCGTTACGCGCCATAATAGTTACGCGCCATTGTAGTTGTGTCCCTATGTCCCACATGTGAATATAGATATATATATATATATATGGTTTTAACTACGTAAAACTTGCGAATATACAACATTCTTTGCTGTCCCATTGTCTTTGCATATAAATAGATTGTCAGGTTATCCCCCTGTTTCCCCCGGTGTCCCCGTTGTAGTTGTGTCCCTGTGTCCCGGTCGTCATTTATATTCCCTGTGTCCCGGGTCCCGGTCATCATTTGTATCCCGGTGTCCCGGTCTGTATATACATTCGTTTTTTAGTTTTGTTTTTCTCCTTTATTTTTTTCCTTTTTTTTCTTTTTTAGCTTATTTAGATTTTTAGATTTTTTAGTTTTTTTTATTAGTTTTTAGTTTTTATTTCTTTTTAGTTTTTTTGTCCCGGTCGTCATTTATATCCCCCTGTTTCCCCCGGTGTCCCCGTTGTAGTTGTGTCCCTGTGTCCCGGTCGTTATTTATATTCCCTGTGTCCCGGTCGTCATTTGTATCCCGGTGTACCGGTCTGTATATACATTCGTTTTTTAGTTTTGTTTTTCTCCTTTATTTTTTTCCTTTTTTTTTCTTTTTTAGTTTATTTAGATTTTTAGATTTTTTAGTTTTTTTATTAGTTTTTAGTTTTTTTTTCTTTTTAGTTTTTTTGTAGTTTTTACCTTCTTTTTAGTTTTGTTAATTTTTTTTTTTACTTGTGTCCTGGTCGTCATTTATACTCCCTGTGTCCCGGTGCTTTGTTGATTGCTAATCGAACATTCCTTTTGTCCTGGTCGCTTTCTCTTTGAGTGTCGTCATTTATTTTTTTCTTTTTTAGTTCTTTTAGTTTTTACCTTTTTTAGTTTTTTTTTAGTTTTTAGTTTTTTTAGTTTTTTACCTTTTTTTAGTTTTTTTAGTTTTTTAGCTTTTTTATTTTTTTTATTAGTTTTTAGTTTTTTTGTAGTTTTTGCCTTTTTTTTTAGTTTTTTGTCCTGGTCGCTTTCTCTTTGAGTGTCGTCATTTATTAGTTTTTTCCTTTTTTTTTTTAGTTTTTTATTGGTTTTTACCTTTATTTTAGCTTATTTTTCAGTTTTTTCCTTTTTTTTAGTTTTTTTTTATTTTTTATTTTTTTTAGTTTTTTACCTTTTTTTAGTTTTTTTAGTTTTTTTAGTTTTTTAGCTTTTTTACTTTTTTTATTAGTTTTTAGTTTTTTTTTGTAGTTTTTGCCTTTTTTTAGTTTTTTCAGTTTTTTTTTTAGTTTTTTATTGGTTTTTACCTTTATAGTTTTTTTAGTTTTTTAGCTTTTTTATTTTTTTTATTAGTTTTTAGTTTTTTTTGTAGTTTTTGCCTTTTTTTAGTTTTTTCAGTTTTGACGTCACCTAATCCAGTTTTTTCAGGTGACGTCACCTGACACATCCATCCACACATCCATCCACACATCCACAGACAGACAACTTATTTTTATATATATAGATATATATATATATAAATATATATATATATATTATATATATATATATATATATATATATATATATATATATATATATATATATATATATATATATATATATATATATATATATATATATATATATATATATATATATATATATATATATATATATATATAAAACTGGTGCTTGGAAAATAAGAAAAACTAATTCAGACAAAAAACATGATTCTACTTAACGAGTAAAACCTTAATTTTCATCTACCATAAAAATGTCATGTAATGTAACAATTTTTTTCCGATTAAATGACATTGAAAATATTCAATGAGCTTAGAAACTTTTTTGTTGTTTACAGCACTTCTATTTGTTTAAGTAATCAACCCAATGCTATTATCATAATTAACTGGTCAAATATTTTGACAGTTGAAATTCTTGATTTGTCTAACTTAGATAAGAATTAAATACAATGTAAACATTGACAATGCCTTACGCAAATTTGTCCACTGAGCAAAGGATTAAATTTCATAGAAAAAACAACTAGGTCTAACAATTCCTCACTTTTAAATATGAATTTGGTTGTGATAGGTATATCATTTTGAGCGTTAGTAAATAATAAATGGAATTACAACTCACCGAAGAAGTTGACAAAGTCAATAAGTTGCATACTAGGCTGTTTCCTGTACACCAGACGCAGGATCGCAGATCTAGGAATATGCATGTACGCACGGGACTGCATTCCCCAAAGTCAAGTCTTGCGCTTTTTACAATTTTTACATTATTTTCTGCGATTTCAGTATAATTCGTTCTTGCTACTATTTTGGCAAGTCTGAACACTCCTTCGAGGAAATATAGAGGCCTCTGCAACAGATTACTACTACTGTTATTAACTCACCGAGGCACTAAGCCGCCTAAGGCCAACACAACTACGCACGCTCCTCCTCCATCCCATTCTATTCAAAGCCTCCCTCTTAACACCCTCCCAGGAAGTTCCCATTTCCTTTAAATCTATCTACACACAACAGAGTGAATAATTCCTTATGTAGAAAACATGATTCTAAGATTAAAATTAAATTTGATAACCCTCCCCTTGCTGAAATGTTACCCTGGGTGTCCAGAATTTGAACAACACAATATGTATTTTTTTCGGGTTCCTGGAAAATGCATTATATATTGCTTTATGCATACATTATACTATGTCGAAAAAGGCTAAATAAAGGAGCTGACTTATGTATATTATTGTGTTTGAGGCTACGAATGCATCCTTTATCTCTAGCTTATTGGAATTCTCCGAGTTGAAAATGTGACGCATAGTCAAGATGTGTTCCACTTCCTGAGGCTCATAAATATTTAATAAACTTTTTAATGTAATCTGTTCCACGTCTCCAAATAATAAGTAAATGAGTCTCGATTTTTCGTTATTAGCTATCAACGACGCCAAAGTTGTTGACCATTTTGAGTTCAAGCACAGTCTTGACAGGCACGTACGCAGGAATTTTTTTTTTCCCGGGGGGAGGGCCAAAACCTTCGAAACAGCAGATATAAAGTAGCACTTTTTTTATTTAGTAATGGAAAAAGCACGTATATCGGAAAATACAGATTAACTTTAATCTGTAGTATTGTAGCGGATGGGGGGGGGGGTGGAGAAGACTGAAGCCTCAAAAGTACGTTTTAGGCTCAGGTTAGGTTCATAGCGATTTAGAACCAGTGATTAATCTATTATTCAATTCAATTCAATTTATTTATAACCCATCTACAAAAAGAGGGCGGAACGCCCTTAAGATGGAGTAATAAGAGAAAAAAAAAGGTACAAATCAACACAATCAAACAATTAAATAAGTAATGCTGACCATGGATGAGACACTATCGACATAGAAGAACGAAAATCATGAAGCCTTTTATCAATAATAGATGTAGGAGAAACTAGGCGGAATTTGTTCACTAAGTAACTATTTCTAGTCCAAGGAGGGTAACTGAGAAGGAATTTAGCATAACGAAAATATACTCTACGAACAGATAGTTTCAGAGGTTCACTAAAAAACTGCCAAACCGGACAAAGAGAAAGGAGATGAGGTACAACTAGGCTATTATAAATTTTCGCAAGATTTAATTTATCAATATGTTTAATATTAGATGCAATTGAAGCATAAGCAATTCTCAGTTTTTTCTTCAAAAGTTCAAGGGATAAATTCACAGTTTCTTTCATATTTTTTCCAATAGGCATTCCAAAAACTAATTTTTGAGAAAGGGGGACATGAACATTAGCTAAAGATAAAAAAATAGGGCCATTTGTCTCTTTAAAATTGAAAGCTACAACAGCAGTTTTATCAACATTGAAAGAAAGCCCAATATTTTTATATTCATTATAAAGCTGATTAAACGCGTTTTCACATCCACTAAAAGTACGGCTTAGATTCAAAACGTCATCTGCAAAAGTTATTAAAGACAAGTTAAATCCACGGTGAATACAACTAAAATTAACAGAATTTTGGGCATTTAAAACAGAGTTATTAAATAAAGAAGGTGAGGTAAGGCCACCTTGACGGACTCCTTTCAAAATATCAAAAAGGGAAGATCCCCCCTTTAACTTCGCCTTAAGGTGATGGTACATATACAGAAGGCACTTCACTATACAAAAATTTACCCCTCTTTTATACGCTTCAAATAAAACTTGGGAAAAAAATGCAAGAGTCGAAAGCACGAGCAACATCTAAAGCACAAAGAATAATATGGGATCTACTTCTTTCTGCATCAGCAAGAACATTCATTAAAGCAAAAAGGGCATGCTCCCGGCTAATACCTTTTTGGTAACCAAACTGGTGGGGTGGGACATAACATTTAGAAACAATTTCATCCAAAATAACTGACTCAAACAATTTAAAAATAGTACAAGAAACTGTTATAGGTCGGAACAAATCACATGAAGTAAAATCCTTTTTGCCTTTTTTCGGGATAGGGGTTGCAAAAACGTAGATTTTAATGAAGAATGATACCTTCCAAAATTGACCCATTAAAAGCTGTACTTTATCCTGAAAAGAGGAATAAACGCACTAATACCAAGTATAATTCTATTTTGCTGTGGAAAGCAAACTCTCTTTACAAAAAAAAAAAAATAACAGTACAATTGCTAATTACTCCAAAGAGGGTAAAAAGTTAGACAGAAAATGGGTTAATAATTGGGCAGTTACTTGACCGGATAATTGCATGCTGTAAAATTCCCCAAAGAAGGCTTCACACATGTATCTAGATTCTTAATAAATATCCTACTTTTGCCAGAAATCCCAAGAAACCATGGGGAAATTAAACATTTCACAAAATTTCGGGGGGGGGAGCCGAAGGTTCCCCCTGCGCACGTGCCAGAGTCTTGAATAAGCAATAAAAAGTTCTATTCAAGTAAAATGATAGATTTCTTCATATAAAGCTTTAACTGCATGCATGTTGGTTTTCAGTAAGACTGGAGACGCCATATTTTCAATGTAGATTTCTTGAAATTCCTGCTCTAAAAACAATGATGTTACCATATGTTGTTATCTGAATCGCCTACACCCCCAGCAGGGTTGCCACCTGTAGCACGAAAGTGCTATTTTTGCATTATTTCATAATGTGTAGCTCTGTAGCACGTAATATGTTGAATGACCAAATAGTAGCACTTTTGTGCTACCATTTTTCTTTTTGTCTTGGCCGAAATAATGAAGATTTTGAAAAAAGGAAGAGGAATTAACAAAAACGCGGAAAGCCTTTTTCCCGTCTTTGTTTCGAAAGATTGGCGCAAATTTGATATAATCAGGACCATCTTTTTGTCATGTTCGTTTCGTAAGATTGGCGGTAAGTTTGAAATAATCAGACAGAAAAAGATGAAAACTGACCTAAAACAAAACAAGTACACTTAAATAGACCGTGCAAGTGTCGCAGCGCGAGCCGTGACACGAGCAAAAAAGATTTGATTGCAGCACTGGAAATCGTTTAGTAGCACGCAAATTTTAGGAACTGACCTTATTGGCAACTCTGACCCTCAGAGAATGTTTACATTCTTTCAATTGGTTTCTTGTACTCAAAGGGAGCATATTCTTTTTTGTCCTAAGGCAAGGCAATATTGCATACAGTTTAAAGGGATTTTATGATGTCGGTAGAAAGGTATGGGATTCTGTATTGTCGCAGAAAGGGCGCTGGAACATTACTCTGAATCTGCTGTATCTGATAGTGTAGTTTTCATCAATATCAGATCGTAGTTTTACATTTTGTGGACTTGCATCAAATTTTGATTATTTTGATGCATATACTGTTTCCTAACTATCATTTTTATGGCACTTGGTATTAACCAAGTGACATGTAGCGATCGCAAATTCTGTCGGTCTGTCTGTCGGTCGGTCGGTCTGTCCTGGTTTTGCTACTTTAGGCACTTCCAGGTAAGCTAGGACGGTGAAATTTGGCAGGCGTATCTGGGACCGGACCAGATTAAATCAGAAATAGTCGTTTTCCCGATTTGACCATCTGTGGGGGGTGGGGAGTGGGGGGCCGGTTGATTTGGGAAAAATAGAAAAAATGAAGTATTTTTAACTTACGAACGGTTGATCACATCTTAATGAAATTTGATGTTTGGAAGGATGTCGTGTCTCAGAGCTGTTATTAAAAATTCCGACCGGATCTGGTGACATTGGGGGGGTCAGGAGGGGGAAACCTAAAATCTTCGAAAACAGTTAGAGTGGGGGGATCGGGATGAAACTTGGTGGGAAAAATAAGCAGAAGTCCTAGATACATGATTGACATAACCGGAACGGATCTGCTCTCTTTGGGCTAGTTGGGGGGGGGTTAATCCTGAAAAATTTGAAAAAATGAGGTATTTTTAACTTACGAACGGGTCATCGGATCTCAATGAAATTTGATATTTAGAAGAATATCGTGTCTCAAAGCTCTTATTTTAAATTCTGACCGGATCTGGTGACATTGGGGGGAGTTGGGGGGAACCTAAAATCATGGAAAGCGCTTAGATTGGAGGGATCGGGATGAAACTTGGTCGGAAAAATAAGTAGAAGTCTTAGATACGTGATTGACATAATTGGAACGGATCCGCTCTATTAGGGGGGGGGTTAATTCTGAAAAATTAGAAAAAATGACGTATTTTTAACTTACGAAGGAGTGATCGGATCTTCATGAAACTTCATTTTTAGAAGGACCTCGTAACTCAGATCTCTCATTTTAAATCTTAACCGGATCCAGCGTCATTGGGGGGGCAGTTGGGGGGGCGGAAATCTTAGAAAATACTTAAAGCGGAGAGATCAGGATGAAACTGGATGGGAAGAATAAAAACCTATCTAAGATACGTGACTGACATATCTGGACCGGATTTGCTCTATTTGGTGGAGTTGGGGGGGGGTAATTCGGAAAAATGAGGCATTTGTAACTTACGAAAGGGTGACCAGATCTTAATGAAATTTGATATCTAGAAGGATCTTGTGTTTTAAAGCTCTAATTTTAAATTCCAACCAGATCCTGGGACATTGGGGGGGTTGGAGGGGGAAACCGGAATTCTTGGAAAACGTGAAAATTGGGGTGTTTTTATCTTATGAATAGGTGATCGGATCTTAATGAAACTTGATATATGTATATATATATATATATATATATATATATATATATATATATATATATATATATATATATATATATATATATATATATATAAATAAGTTGTCTGTGTGTGGATCTGTGGATGGATCAGGTGACGTCATGTTTGTTCGCATATGACGTCTGAATTATTTCACACTAATACAAAAGAAGAAAAAAACTAAAAAAGGTAAAAACTACAAAAAAAAACTAAAAAGAAAAAAAAAACTAAAAAAGCTAAAAAACTAAAAAAAACTAAAAAAAGGTAAAAATCTAATAACTAAAAAAAAAACTGAAAAAAATAAAAAAAGGCAAAAACTACAAAAAAAATAAAAACTAATAAAAAAACTAAAAAAGCTAAAAAACTAAAAAAACTAAAAAAAACTAAAAAAAGGTAAAAAACTAAAAAAAACTAAAAACTAAAAAAGAAAAAAAACTAAAAAAAAAGGAAAAAACTGAAAAATAAAAGAGAAAAAGAAAACTAAAAAAATATGAATAAATATATATAAAAATAAGTTGTTTGTGGGTTATGTCTGTCTGTCGAGTGACGTCGTGTTTGTCCGCATATGATGTCTGAATTATTTCACACTAATACAAAAGAAGAAAAAAAACTAAAAAAGGTAAAAACTACAAAAAAAAACTAAAAAGAAAAAAAACTAAAAAAACTAAAAAAAACTAAAAAAAGGTAAAAAACTAAAAACTAAAAAAAACTGAAAAAACTAAAAAAAAGGCAAAAACTAAAAAAAAACTAAAAACTAATAAAAAAACTAAAAAAGCTAAAAAAGCTAAAAAACTAAAACAACTAAAAAAACTAAAAAAAGGTAAAAAACAAAAAAAAACTAAAAACTAAAAAAGAAAAAACTAAAAAAAAGGAAAAAACTGAAAAATAAGAGAAAAAGAAAACTAAAAAAATATTAATAAATATAAAAAATATAAATATAAATATAATATAAATTAGCAATCAACAAAGCACCGAGACACAAATGACGACCGGGACACAGGGAGTATAAATGACGACCAGGACATAAGTAAAAAAAAAAACTAAAAAAACTAAAAAAATGGTAAAAACTACAAAAAAACTAAAAACTAATAAAAAAACTAAAAAATCTAAAAATCTAAATAAACTAAAAAAGAAAAAAAAGAAAAAAGGAAAAAAATAAAGGAGAAAAACAAAACTAAAAAACGAATGTATATACAGACCGGGACACCGGGATACAAATGACGACCGGGACACAGGGAATATAAATGACGACCGGGACACAGGGACACAACTACAATGGGGACGCCGGGGGGCACAGGGGGATATAAATGACGACCGGGACACCGGGACACAAGGAATATAAATGACGCCCGGGACACTCAAAGAGAAATCACAGACTGGAACACCGGGACACAAATGACGACCGGGACACAGGGAATATAAATGACGACCGGGACACAGGGACATAACTACAAAGGGGACGCCGGGGTGCACAGGGGGATATATAAATGACGATGGCGACTCAGGGAATGGTCGATTAGCAATCACCATCAACAAAGCTCAAGGGCAATCATTAGAATCATGAGGTATAGATCTGAATACGGATTGTTTTCCCATGGACCATTATATGTTGCATGTTCAAGAGTCGGTAAACCTGACAATCTATTTATATGCACAGACAATGGGACAGCAAAGAATGTTGTATATTCGCAAGTTTTACGTAGTTAAAAACATATATATATATATATATATATATATATATATATATATATATATATATATATATATATATATATATATATATATATATATATATATATATATATATATATATATATATATATATTCACAGGTGGGACATAGGGATGTAACTAATATGGGACATACAATGGCGCGTGACTAATATGGCGCGTAACGACTTACGCGCGCGGGGGGGCTTGGGGGGGGCGCAAAGCGCCCCCACCAACTAGGTGTTGGGGTGGCGCGAAGCGCCACCCCAACAGCTAGTATATATATAAAAATAAGTTGTCTGTGTGTGGATCTGTGGATGGATCAGGTGACGTCATGTTTGTCCGCATATGACGTCTGAATTATTTCACACTAATACAAAAGAAGAAAAAAACTAAAAAAGGTAAAAACTACAAAAAAAAACTAAAAAGAAAAAAAAAACTAAAAAAGCTAAAAAACTAAAAAAAAAACTAAAAAAAGGTAAAAATCTAATAACTAAAAAAAAACTGAAAAAAATAAAAAAAAAACTAAAAAAGCTAAAAAACTAAAAAAAAACTAAAAAAAGGTAAAAATCTAATAACTAAAAAAAACTGAAAAAAATAAAAAAAGGCAAAAACTACAAAAAAAAATAAAAACTAATAAAAAAACTAAAAAAGCTAAAAAACTAAAAAAACTAAAAAAAACTAAAAAAAGGTAAAAAACTAAAAAAAAACTAAAAACTAAAAAAGAAAAAAACTAAAAAAAGGAAAAAACTGAAAAATAAAAGAGAAAAAGAAAACTAAAAAAATATGAATAAATATATATAAAAATAAGTTGTTTGTGGGTTATGTCTGTCTGTCTGTCTGTCGAGTGACGTCGTGTTTGTCCGCATATGACGTCTGAATTATTTCACACTAATACAAAAGAAGAAAAAAAACTAAAAAAGGTAAAAACTACAAAAAAAACTAAAAAGAAAAAAACTAAAAAAGCTAAAAAACTAAAAAAAACTAAAAAAAGGTAAAAAACTAAAAAAAAAACTGAAAAAACTAAAAAAAGGCAAAAACTAAAAAAAAACTAAAAACTAATAAAAAAACTAAAAAAGCTAAAAAACTAAAAAAACTAAAAAAAGGTAAAAAACAAAAAAAAACTAAAAACTAAAAAAGAAAAAACTAAAAAAAAGGAAAAAACTGAAAAATAAGAGAAAAAGAAAACTAAAAAAATATTAATAAATATAAAAAATATAAATATAAATATAATATAAATTAGCAATCAACAAAGCACCGAGACACAAATGACGACCGGGACACAGGGAGTATAAATGACGACCAGGACATAAGTAAAAAAAAAAACTAAATAAACTAAAAAAATGGTAAAAACTACAAAAAAACTAAAAACTAATAAAAAAACTAAAAAATCTAAAAATCTAAATAAATTAAAAAAGAAAAAAAAGAAAAAAGGAAAAAAATAAAGGAGAAAAACAAAACTAAAAAACGAATGTATATACACACCGGGACACCGGGATACAAATGACGACCGGGACACAGGGAATATAAATGACGACCGGGACACAGGGACACAACTACAATGGGGACGCCGGGGGGCACAGGGGGATATAAATGACGACCGGGACACCGGGACACAAGGAATATAAATGACGCCCGGGACACTCAAAGAGAAATCACAGACTGGAACACCGGGACACAAATGACGACCGGGACACAGGGAATATAAATGACGACCGGGACACAGGGACATAACTACAAAGGGGACGCCGGGGTGCACAGGGGGATATATAAATGACGATGGCGACTCAGGGAATGGTCGATTAGCAATCACCATCAACAAAGCTCAAGGGCAATCATTAGAATCATGAGGTATAGATCTGAATACGGATTGTTTTCCCATGGACCATTATATGTTGCATGTTCAAGAGTCGGTAAACCTGACAATCTATTTATATGCACAGACAATGGGACAGCAAAGAATGTTGTATATTCGCAAGTTTTACGTAGTTAAAAATATATATATATATATATATATATATATATATATATATATATATATATATATATATATATATATATATATATATATATATATATATACGGGACACAAGGAATATAAATGACGCCCGGGACACTCAAAGAGAAATCACAGACTGGAACACCGGGACACAAATGACGACCGGGACACAGGGAATATAAATGACGACCGGGACACAGGGACATAACTACAAAGGGGACGCCGGGGTGCACAGGGGGATATATAAATGACGATGGCGACTCAGGGAATGGTCGATTAGCAATCACCATCAACAAAGCTCAAGGGCAATCATTAGAATCATGAGGTATAGATCTGAATACGGATTGTTTTCCCATGGACCATTATATGTTGCATGTTCAAGAGTCGGTAAACCTGACAATCTATTTATATGCACAGACAATGGGACAGCAAAGAATGTTGTATATTCGCAAGTTTTACGTAGTTAAAAACATATATATATATATATATATATATATATATATATATATATATATATATATATATATATATATATATATATATATATATATATATATATATATATATATATATATATATCTATATTCACAGGTGGGACATAGGGACACAACTACAATGGTGCGTAACTAATATGGCGCGTAACGACTTACGTGCGCGGGGGGGCTTGGGGGGGGGCGTGAAGCGCCCCCACCAACTAGGTGTTGGGGTGGCGCGAAGCGCCACCCCAACAGCTAGTATATATATATAATGCCGACCAGATCTGTTGACATTGGGGGGAGCTGGGGGGGAATCTTGGAAAATACTTGGAGTGGAGGAATAGGGATGAAGCTTGGTGGATAGAATAAGCAAATGTCCTTGATACGTGACTGACGTAACCGTACTGGATTCGCTCTCTTTGGGGGAGTTGGGGGGAGGGGTTAGTGATTTGGCGAGTTTTGTGCTTCTGGACGTGTTAGGACGATGAAAATTGGTAGGCGTGTCAGGGAGCTGCACAAATTGACTTGATAAAGTCGTTTTCCCAGATTCGACCATGTGGAGGGCTAAAGGGAGAGGAAAAATTAGAAAAAATGAGGCATTTACAACTTACCAGTGGGTGATCGGATCTTAATGAATTTTGATATTTAGAAGGACATCGTGACTCAGAGCTCTTATTTTAAATCCTGACCGGCATTAAGCCTCTGATTTTCCTTGTAAATCAATCTATTGATTTCTAGAATTTTGTTAGAGCTCATACCATATGAGCTCTTGTTTTTATTTATTAACTCGTTTTTATCAACTCATTGACTTGTATTCTTGCGCTTTTGTCATACGAATTTATAGAAATGTTTATAAACTTCCGATGACAGTACAATAATACAATATCGAAATTCCTCACCCCTTCCCTATATTGCATACTTGCCTTTGTATAAATAAAACAACATAAAAGAATGGTAAGAGACAGGAAAAAGTATAAAGCAAGCACTATTATATAAGACTTGATAGTGTAGTGGTAAGAACGCTTGCTTATGGCCGTGGTAACTTGGGTTCGAATGACAAATTAGAAGAATTTTCGGCTTAGAGAAGATAAAGAATTTATAGTCCTAGAGAACACTAAAAATTCGGGAATAACAAATAAATAAGTTTTTTTACTCGTTTTTGAAAATGGTCAAAAAGTAGAAAATAATTTTTTTCTTGAGAATCTTCTAGTATAAGTGAAAACAATTGGCGCAATTCAGAAATATATAAAGCCCAAGTATATTATATAGCCCAATCCATATATATATATATATATATATATATATATATATATATATATATATATATATATATATATATATATATATATATATATATATATATATATATATATATATCCGGGTTGTTGCCTCTTAATTATTTGTCTTTTTTTCCTTTTTTTTAATGTTTGGTAAATGACGACTTATACTTACTGACGATACGACTGCCTGTCCATGGATTATTCTTTATGGTTGATTGTGTATGGCTATGCTGTTTGACCTATGTGATTGTATAGATGAGTAGGGTTAAGGCCTCATTCAAGTGCTGGTCTATATTAATCACTAATGTAGGAAAACAGTCTTCCTTTTCTCCTTCTGTTTTTTTTATGTGTGTTTGTGCTGTTGCACTGGTGATTTTTTTTTTCATTATATATATATATATATATATATATATATATATATATATATATATATATATATATATATATATATATATATATATATATATATATATATATATATATAATTTAACTCGTTTTCAAACTGGACTAAAAAGTAGAAAATAATTTTTCCTCGAGAATCTTTTAAGTGAAAACGAGGGGCGTAAAACGGATTGGTTTTTATATTTCAGAGATATTGCGCCCATTGTGTTCACTTATATTAGAAGATCCTCAAAAACTTACTTTCTTCTTTTTGGCCCATTTTAAAAACGAGTCGAAAAAAATCTTATATTTTTTTATTTCCGATTTTTTAGTCGTCTTTAAGACTAAAATTTTTATTTTGGTGCCAAGTTATTAGTGTTAATATATTTGCATTCCATGGACGCCAGTACTATAGATTAATCTTCAATGTGCCACGTAACCCCGCTTCTTCTAACCATTATAGGGCCTAAGTATTTGGAACTGTGGACGTACTAATTTGTAGAGACTACAGAGCCTGGGTTTTTGGGAGCTTGTTGTGCTGTTTCTTCCATACCATGTTTCCTAAAGTGTACAGCAGCCAAAATCGGTTATTTAGGTTCGCAACCCTAAGCTTATTGATTGACTACTATTGTTTCTGCTTTATTGTTAGATGCGTGCATGTTTACCTGCTCGAGTATTGTTATGATGGTCTTCTATGGAGAGACAATCCCGCAACCGCTCCATTTTGTACACTCAATAAACCACTCGAGAGCGAAATTTTGCTATCTATTTTGTCACTATGTTGGTTTTGAAATTTTATGTTTCATTTTATTTTATTATTTTTTTTTAAATCTACGAAACATAATGACGAATGGCGCCTATATTTTTCTTGTATTCATATTTTTTGGTTAAGTGACTAAAGTCAAGATCAAGGAGATGGAAGATGTAGTACGACGGGTCATGATTCTGTTGCCGGATGTTGCGATTCTCTTTCCCTAACCAGTTTCAACAACTGTATGGGAGTGTAATCTTACAAGAAATGACTCACCATTTTTTTTTTTTTTTTTTTTTTTTTTTTTTTTTTTTTTGTAAGGCGTTATACTCTACTAGACTGAAAATTGCTGAATATATAACTTCCTTCAAAATTGCATTTACAACGTGCCAGAGCGCTTCGGTTTCAGCAAAAGAAAAAAAAAACAGCTACTCAGTTCATTGCAGATTCTTCAATAGTGATATCTTCACTAAGAAACGTCCAAATGTATTAGGTTCTAACTTTCAGGACACATTGAGGAGAATGTTGAATCAAATCAATAGACACTATGTGCATCTAGGTTGTCAAAAGAACTTCTCTGCAATATGTCAGGAACGGAAAAAGGGTACTAAGATGAAACTCTTGAGGTATGTTGAGGGGAGTCTTGAAATAAATAAGAATACTGTTCATCCAGATTTTTAAAAGGGTGTATCTGCAATAGCTCAAGAACGGCAAATGGTATTGAATTGAAATTTTCAGGCATCCAGATTCGTTGTACTTTATGGGCAGGTTGAGGGGTATACTGAACTAAGTCATAAGATACTATGTATATCCAGTTTGTCAAAATGATGTATCTGCAAAATCCCAGGAGCGGCTAAAGGTATTATGTTGAAATTTCAAGGCACATTGAGGCGGATGTTCAACTAAATGCAGAGACAAAAAGTAAGACGCTGTTTTCATTCAGGTTGTTGATAGGGATTATTTGGAATATCTAAAAACGGCTAAGAGTATCAAGTTGAAACTTTCAGGGAATATTGATGGAGGGGTCTGGCGTATTCCTTCTCTAAATTCACCCCGAAAATTCTCCCTTGGAAAATGCCTCCCCATCGGAAAGTTCTCCCGACAATTCCCCCCCCCCTTGTGAAATTTCACCAAATGTAAAATTGAGTAGCCAAAGGTAAGTTATGATAAATAAAAAGAACGAACAGCTGCGTATAATCGTACACCAGCTATTACAAAGGAGGGGGAATGGGTCATTGTGTATGCGGGGGGTACCATATTCCTAAGAGAACGCATTTCAATGCCCAAGTTGGCTAAATATCCATGGGCCTTCAAATATATATATATATATATATATATATATATATATATATATATATATATATATATATATATATATATATATATATATATATATATATATATATATATATAGAAAGTGTATGGGGTGAGGGAATAAGAATTATTCTATCATCTCCCTCCATTTAGACTATGCCCAAATAATGGTTCTGTGCGGTGAAATCTCCCGTTTTATTGCAGAAAAATGTTTCTGACATTTGTTTTTACAGCGTCGCTTAACTAAACTAATTTGCTCCATTTTTCATAAAATTATATACTATTCTGTGTAAATGAGGATCAGCTATTAGGTCGGGGATCATTTTGTAAGTGGCGGGTGGGGGGGGGCTTTTACAGCCGGAAGTCCTTTGGCCAAGGGGACTAACGAATAAAAAATTATTCAAATGATTGTTACCTTTGAGATTGGTCCCATCTCTAACAAAGTGGGCTCAAAAACGGCCAAATTTTTTCAATAGCTTGAAACCCTTGGGCCTTGGGAACTCCAAAACAGAAGGAAAAAAAGAAAAGTCATTGCTTCCCCTCAAAATGCAGCCAAAAAAAGTGCCGGAAAAGTGCCAAATAAACTTTTCCCTCCCATTTTAAATGGAAATGGCTATCTTAGAAACTCAGGGAGGATGCCCTTTTGATTGGAAATTGAAAACTTCTGGAATTTCCCGTGGAAGGAAGTTTCAGCGGCGGAGGAAACGTCCAGTGCCATTCAGGGAGACATAGGGTCTCAACGTGAGTTTTGTCACAGGGCAGTGTTGTTTAAGTTTAGTTATTTCCTTTTTTAATTAAACCCGATTGAACCTTGAACTAAATAATAAAAAAAGAAAATAATGTTATTCCAGTTTGTCAAAAAGGAATATCAGTAGTGATTCAGGAAGAGCTAAGGCATTAAGCTAAAACTTTAGTCTATTTTGAACTAAATTAAAAGCGAGGGGATACTCACTTTCAGAAATCGCGCACACCAGATGGCGCTTGCTGATCATAGCGGACACGGTGCCACTCATGGCAGAAACGGTACCAGTGGTGGCGGAAACTTTGTCAAGCTTGTTGGAACTATGCGGCATATTTTGGCATTCTGAGACGCATACCAGGTGGCGGAAAGTAGGCAACCCCCTGATTAAAAGACGCCAAGTGCATCCAGGTTGTCAACAGGACGTACCCACAATATTTCAGGAATGGCTAAGGATGTTAAGTTAAAATTTCCAGAGAATTCTGAGTGCAATATTGAATCCAATCGAAAGACAATATATGCATCCAGATTGTCAAAACGATCTAGCTGTAATATATCAGGTACGACAGTGGGTGTTATGTTAAAACTTCCAGGGAATGTTGAGGGTGGTATTGATCGAAATAAAAAGACATTAATTGCAGCCAGGTTTTTGAAGGTGCACATATGTGATATCTCAGGAACGACTATGATACTAAGTTAAAATTCCAGGGAATGCTGTAAGGGGTGTGGAACTAAATCAAAAGACATAGTGTACATCCAGGTTGTCAAATGAACGCTTCTGCAATATATCGAGGAACTGTAATGGGTATTAAGTTGGAACTCGGGGATGGGCGAAGGAGAGGGGGTTTAAACTCAATTAAAAGACACTTACGCTATCAAGAAGACGAATTTGCTATATCTCTGGGATGTCCTTGGAAATTAAGTTGAAACTTTCAGAGAATATTCAAGAAATATTGAACTAAATCAAGAGACACCAAGTGCATCATAATTTTCAAAATGAAATATCTGCAATATCTCAGGGACGACCAAGGGTATAAAGCTGAAACTCCCAGTGAAAGTTTACGTGAATGCCGTACTAAATCAGAAGATACCATGTGCATCCAAATTGTCTATCTCAGGAACTGCAAAGAAAATTAAGTTGAAAGTTTCAGGATATGTTTAGGGGGATGTTGAACTAAATCCAAGGATTTATTCGTCCAAGAATACTGCATCCAGGTTGTCAAAATTGTGCATCTGTAATATCTCAGGAACGAATAAGGGTAATAAGTTGAAACTTTCACGAAATTTTGATTGGGACGTTGAACTAAAGCAAAAGATGCTTTGTGCATCCGGATTTGCAAAGAGCGCATCTGCAGTGCCTCAGTGCCAAGGGTGTAAATTAACGGTTTAAGGAGCCTGGCTGAAGCTTTAAAGAAATTGTGGACAAGGTGATCAATTACATTTTAAGTTCCGATTTTGGGAGAATGGGTCAAGAATAACTTATTAAGGATAATAAATGTTTTAAGAAAAACGTCGTTCTATTAATTTTTTTAGTATGAGACTTTTTTTTGTCTTGATCAGCTTAAGATTTCTGGCCATGAAGGCGCCTCAATTAAAATTTCAGAACCAAGGGAACCTCAATTGGAATCAAATTCGGTTGTATTCATTCTTGACGTTCTATTTTTATTTTTTAAACACAAAATCAGACCTCATTTTAATAAATGAGCTCAAAATGCAGTTGTCTAATCAAACAAGCAGTTAAAATAAAATGTTAAAATAAATATGTAAATGTAAAATGTAAAATAAAATAAAATGTAACAAGATTCATATAATAAAATGGTCGATTTGATAGCAGTTTCTCCATTTAAGGTAGCTCTTCACTTTCTTTCGAAAATGTTTTTTTTTCGGAATTTTTCTAATTAATATTTTAAAACAACAAAAACTGGAAAAAACTTCTGTAATATTAAAGTAGCCTTTCGTGTATCCATTTTGTATTCACGCCACAAGGAAAAGAAATAGGAAAAAAAAATGTTTGATCCTGAAGTATTGTTCTAGGCACCCGGAAATTCTATTGTTTTGGTTAGATATCTGGAATCTCTTACTATAAAGTTTCTTTTTTATTAACTTTAGCATTTGGCTTATGTCCAACTATGCAAATAACGTGGTGAATTCCAGTTTTGTAATATCTATATATTTTTTATTATACAGTGTAATCCATAGCTAGATGCTTTAAGCCAAAACTTCTGGTTGGGTTGACTTTTTTTTACTTTGTTTTTAAATCTGATGTTTTGAAAGTCCCTAATGTAACCCAAATGTATGAATTGTTCGCACTTTTAGCGTGTTTTCAATATTTTCTAGTCTTTGATTTTTTTATTATTTTTTTTTAGGATAGTTAAAATCCATGAAATTGTTTATGCAATTGCCATTTATGAGGTTAAATTTTCAGTTTCCAATTTAAAGCCTATCTTCATTCCCATGGTTCCAAAATAATTCTTAAAAGTTTCGCGTTTCAGGATTGAACAGTTTAGCTACAATTATGGTTCCATTGCAATTCGACCTGATCCAAATCAACCCCTTTCTGCCCAATCTCATTCAACTCGACCCCATCAACCCTCTTGCCTCTCAACCTCAATGCAACTCAACCCTATAAAATTCAGCCTCGTTGATGTCAACCCTGATTCAGCTAAACCCGCATGCGGCCCAACCCCAGTTTAATCATCCCTAAATTAACTCAACTCCATGCAATTCAACGGCGTTCAAATCAAACCCATGAAATTAGTCCATTCGTCTGGACCTTATTTTGACTCAACGTACATTTAGCTCAACTTCCATGCAACCCAGCCCATGTATTTTATTCCCATTAAACTCAGAGGGAGAATTTGCCAGAATTCCTCTGCAAAATTCCTTTTATTTGTCTTACTTCCTCTTTGTCGACTCATTTTTTTTAAGATGTTCCGGGGGGATTGTCCGGGGAAATTTTCAGCAGGTTTGGAAATGTCTGGAGGATTTTTCCTTGGGGCTGTATTCCGTGGGAGAAATTCTCCACCGGGGAATGTTCCGTGGGAGCAACATTTCATTTGGGGGGGGGGGGATTTCTGGGAAAACTTCCATGAAGGAACAATTTTCAGCTTAATTCCTCGGAAAAAGAAATTAGTCTTTTTTCAAGTAAAAGCGCTAAGGAGAAACTTTTCAGGCAAAATCTTCCACAAGATTTTTTTTGGGGGGAGAGATTTTGAGAGAGGATGGAATTTTCTGGGGGGGGTACTTTACATGGTAGGAATTTTATATTTGTAAAATATATTTACATATTTTAAATACTCTTTTATCATTATAGCATTGAAAAACAATGGTGTGGCTCCCTGGAATTAGTATCACAGTATTTTAAGGATATGTCCCGAGGCTATATACAAAACTGTTCATTTTATTGGTTTGCATCATTTTTCTGTTCTTACTTCTCATCAACGGTTGTTTGTAATACCAAATAATACCAGATTAAAAATAACAACAAATCAGCAACATTTTTTTTACAGCCTATAAGAATGTGGGATGAAAGTAGGTATTAGCGATTATTGTACTCGGAAAGAACGTTCGATCGTAAATCGCATGGTATGTTTATGTTTCAACAGTCAAATTAGTCGGATCTTCGAAATTTGCCACAAAATGTACCTAAACTGAAAATTAAAATACTTTAAAATTGTGCACTATAGGTTTTCCGCCCCTTCCCCCCGAGATTTCTTCTGGTACCCTCATTCCTTGTTTTTTTTCTTTCTTTTATGAAAATAAATTTGTCAATTTGGTCAATTATTGGCGCCCTTCTCGTATTGCCCCCCTCCCAAGATTTTGCTCTAGGTCCGCCCCTAGGACATGTGAAAGATTTTACATTATTCACATGTACATAATTTCTTCTTAGGACAAAAATGAACAATGAACATTTTTTTTAGGACAAATATGACAGTGCGTGTGATAAATTTATTACAATTGACTAATTTTGATCGTCGACTAACACTTTTTAGATGCAAATTTTATTCATTTTTTCTCGTCTAAATTCTTGTACAAAAAGGTGTTGCCCCAAAAACTTGATTTCATTTGAAAGATTAAACCTAGTAATGTTATCAAAACGTCAATTGCGACCTTAAGTTTCTTTGGTAATATAAACTGGAAATTTGTCACGAAATGAGAGCAATTCTTGGGCCTCTATTAATTTTAACAAGCGCTGAGTTAAACTTGTATTAAATTCAATGAGGGCTGATTTGAACAGGGTTGAGTTAAACGGGTAGTGAGTTAAATGGGGTGCGGCCGAATGAGGGTTGACATAAATGGGACTGAGTTGAATGGGGTTGAATGGCATGGAGTTGAGTTGAATGGGGGTCAAGTTAGACGGCGGATGAATCGTATGAGATTGAATCGAATTTAGGTTGATTAGAAGGAGGATTCGGTTGAACGAGAATTGAGTTACAGGGATCGAGTTGAACGCGCTTGAGTCTCAAGGATAGAGTTGAATGGGGTTGTGTTGCACGCACACCCTATAAGCTGGTACATATACCCATATATATATATATATATATATATATATATATATATATATATATATATATATATATATATATATATATATATATATATATATATATATATATATATATATATATCTGGCACGTACGCAGGGCGGGGGGCTTCGGGCCCGGGTCCCCTCGAAATTTTTTGAAATGTTTAATTCCCTATGGTTTCTTGGGATTTCTGGCAAAAGCAGGACATTTTTTAAGAATCTAGATACATGTATGAAGCTTTTTTTTGGGATTTTACAGCATGCAATTATCTGATCAAGTCATTGCCCAATTATTAACCCATTTTCTGTGTAACTTTTTACCCTCTTTGAAGTAATTAGCGATTGTACTGTTATTTTGTTTTATAAAAAGAGTTTGCTTTCCACAGCAAAATAGAATTATCCTTGATATTATGGCGTTTTCAGGATAAAGTACAGCTTTTAATGGATCAATTTTGGAAACTATCATTTTTCATTAAAATCGACCTTTTTGCAATAGAAGAACTACCCCCACAGCACCCATATTGCACTATTAACCCTAAAATTTCCCTTTCAGTGGATATAATAGATTAATCACTGGTTCTAAATCGCTATGAACATAACCTGGGTCTAAAACGTACTTTTGAGGCCTCAGTCTCCTTCCCCCATCCGCTACAATACTACTGATTAAAGTTAATCTGTATTTTCCGATATACGTGCTTTTTGCATTTATTTAGTTACTATTAAAAAAGTGCTACTTTATAACTGCTGTTTCGAAGGTTTTGGCCCCCCCCGGAATAAATTCCTGCGTACGTGCCTGATATATATATATATATATATATATATATATATATATATATATATATATATATATATATATATATATATATATATATATATATATATATATATATATATATATATATATAAATATATATATATAAAAATAAATATATATATATATATATATATATATATATATATATATATATATTATATATATATATATGTATATATATATATATATATATATATATATATATAATATATATATATATATATATATATATATATATATATATATATATATATATATATATATATATATATATATATATATTTCCCTTGTATGTTTTCTAGCTATTGTTCTGATGTTCCAATCTTTAACGGTCATCCTGTGCCTGCCCCTGAGACTTGGATTTTCATTCATTAGAAAAAATTAGTTACAATGCATATTCATTTAGAATGTCAACTATTCCTGAGTATGATACCAATTTTACATTTCAAGGAAGATCTGGAAAGTTTCTGTATGATATTTTTCCGCATACGAAAAAAAAAACTAAAATTATGTCACACCCTATCAGTGATTGGCCTAGAGCTTTTGCTGTAAGCATTCCAAGCTTATAACGGGCTTTGAAACTCGAAATGCTTATAGATTTAGTAGTCACTATTTGAGTACAGAGTAAACATAGATAATTTTTTTTTTAATTCTGTAGTGAAGTTTAATTTAGCCTATCAGTATGGTTCAGTGATCCTTGAATCATGGGTTTAAGAGATAAAAAGAAATCGAATAAGGATAAAAAAGAAAGCTTTGGAAGTTCTGGTGGAATATCTTTAATTTCGTCATCTACTTCGTCCTCTTGGATGCCGCTAGCTGCTGGCGGGAAATCGTTTTCGAATTCGAATTTGTATAATCCTAGTGTACCGAACAAAACCTCGCCTTTATATGACAGCCCAAGAAGGGATAAGTTGAATAATGTGAAAAAAGTGCAAAGCAATATTGATTTGAGGTATTGTGGTCAAGGCGTGATGAATAATGGTTATGCAGTGCCGAGGAGTAATGTGGAATTGAAGAATTTGAAAAACCATCACATTAATAGATGGAGCACTTATTCACTTCCTGCTAAACCGAGGGCAGCAGCGGTAAGTGGCCATAGTAGATTTAGGAACATCAAGATTGGGATGACGAAAATTCTCGGGTATCTATGGAGCATACCACGTTCAATCTAAGAGGCCTCCAGCATAAAAGTAGACATACCGTTCTGTTTGTTCGATTTTGTCTGCGCTCAGGAGAGATTGGGGTCTGCTCTCCAATATATTTTCCTAGGGGCGCTTTAATAGACGTTTGGTAAAAACGTCAAAATGCAAGAAAATTCTCATAATCTTTTCAAAAAACTTAGAAAATATCGTTATTTCTTATAGCTTTGTCCCTATTAGCATATTTTTTTGAAATTCTAACTAAAAAGGATGCCAGGCATCATATAAGTGCCCTCGGGTCCTTCACGACTTTATTCGGCCCTGAATTGCTGTCAAATACTAGTTTAGTTATCAGAAATTCTGTTTATTCCCTGTTCTAATCAAACACTATAATAACAGCTTCAGAAATTTTCCATTTATTGGATTTCCAGAGTTTTGTTTTTAGTTTATCGAGCTCAATTGAAGCTCTCAATCCCCTCTCCGTCGTACTTGGATACATCCACGTGGCAAGAAATTGTAGGGAGTGGGGGGTTGCCCTCCTTTAGATTTGAACAAAATTTCCTTCGTTGGTATTTTCATTGAACAAATTTCCTCTTTTAGTATTTTCATTAAAAAATAATCTTTTTTTGGTATTTTTATTGCAAAAAAAAATGCCCCAATAGATTTGAAAAATACGCCCACAATAGTTTGTGAATTGGAGCCACTGATATAGCGCTAGGTTAAACATTAATATTGGTGATTTAGAAGACTTTCTTCAAATTAGCATTACGAGTCAAATGTTGATTTAGAATATGCGGGAAAAATAATGCAAAAACCAGCAAAATCATCAAATTTAATGCTTAACCTGAGGCCATATCCAGGTATTAGGGTGGAGGCTGGAACTTAAACTTACTAGAACTGGCTCATAAAAATTAGTAAATAGAAACTTTCCGACTGTAATCAATGAAGAATATTTTTATTAGTATTCAGTTTCGAACAATATATAAAATGCACTGTTGCCCTGGTAGACAATCAATCTTACAACTCCTCTAGGCAATTGTTAAGCTAATCAAACAGTTCGTGGTAACGAACTATAGTAAGGAGCAACCCGGCTCAATAGTAAACAAAACTCTAAAAAATGGAATTTTGATACCAATAGCTACATCAAAAGAATCGCATTTTAATGCTGATTTTAAATATATAAGTTTCCTAAAGTTAGTCTTACCCATCAAAAGTTAAGAGCCTGAGAAAATTTGCCTTATTTTAGAAAATAGGGGGAAACACTCCCTAAAAGTCATACAATCTTAACGAAAATCACACCGTCAGATTCAGCGTATCAGAGAACCTTATTGTAGAAGTTTCAAACTCCTATCCACAAAAATGTGGAATTTTGTATTTTTGCCAGAAGGCAGATCACGGATGCGTGTTTATTTGTTTGTTTGTTTGTTGTTTTTTCCCCAGGGGTGATCGTATCGACCCAGTGGTCCTAGAATCTTGCGAGAGGGCTCACTCTAACGGAAATGAAAAGTTCTAGTGCCCTTTTTAAGTGGCCAAAAAAATTGGAGGGCAGCTAGGCCCCCTCCCACGCTAATTATTTTCCCAAAGTCAACGGATCAAAATTCTGAGATAGCCATTTTATTCAGCGTAGTCGAAAAACCTAATGACTATGTTTTTGGGGATGACTTACTCCCCCACAGTCTCCGTGGGAGGGGCTACAAGTTACAAACTTTGACCAGTGCTTACATATAGTAATGGTTATTGGGAAGTGTACAGACGTTTTCAGGGGGATTTTTTGGTTAGGGCGAGGGGTTGACAAGAGGGAGATATGTTGGAGGAACTTTCCATCGAGGAATTTGTCATGGGGGAAGAAAATTTCCATGAAGGGAGCGAAGGATTTTCTAGCATTATTAAAAAAAACAATGAAAAAATAAATATGAAAAGTTTTTTTTGAACTGGAAGTAAGAAGCAGCATCAAAACTTAAAACGAACAGAAATTATTACGCATATGAGGAGCTCATCTCCTCCTAATACCTCGCTCTTTACGCTAAAGTATTTTTAGTGATTTCAAATATTTATTCTACGGCTTCTGTGATTCAGGGGTCATTCTTAATGAATTGGGACTAAATTTAATCTTTAGTGTAAAGAGCGAGGTACTGACGAGGGGGTGAACCCCTCATATATGTAATAAAAACATGAGATTACAAAAGTTCGTTACGTAAGCTAATTTATTAGTTACGTTTATCTTTTACTAATAAAAATATTCGTAAAAAATTAAAAGTTCTAGTTTTATTTTTAAGTAACCAAAAAATCGCAGGGCAACTAGGCTTCCTCCGCCGTTTCCTTTTTTCTCACAATCATTCAATCAAAACTAAAAGAAAGCCATTTAGCCAAAAAAAAAATAAACTTGCAAATTTCGTGTTAATTATTCCTCTGCGGAGAGCCAAAATCAAAACATGCATTGATTCAAAAACGTTCAGAAATTAAATACAAAAAACAATTTTTTTTTAGCTGAAAGTAAGGAGCGACATTAAAACTTAAAACGAACAGAAATTACGTCGTGTATGAAAGGGGCTGCTTCCTCATCAACGCCCCGCTCTTCACGCTAGAGTTTTTTTTACTGTTTTAAAAAGCAGAGCTGAGAGAAAGAGTCAAACTTTAGCGTAAAGAGCGGGGCGTTGATGAGGAAGCAGCCCCTTTCATATACGACGTAATTTCTGTTCGTTTTAAGTTTTAATGTCGCTCTTTACTTTCAGCTAAAAAAAACTTGTTTTTTATTTAATTACTATCAGAGCGACTGTTGTGCGCCTAGAGTTTTCAGGTGGGGAAATAATTGGTAGATAATGGCCGTTATCAACTGTACTGCTGATTTGTGATTTGCTGAAAAATTTGATTTGTACTGGCAAGATACTTACGCGCCTAAGGTTGTATCTGACATTCACAAATATGAGAAAATTGCCACGAAAATACTTGATGAGCTGTCCTCAAAGGGAAGATCAACATGGCTATGTATATTCAAATACGAGTTGATCATACTGATCCTTCCCTTTGAGAACAGCTTAACAAATTGTTTTGGCAATCATCTCAGAAGTGTGTAAGAGTCAGATACAACCTTTAGATGTGAAAGTGACGTTATGCTCTTTACTTTTTAAATCTCCTTAAGTTAGAGTTTTGTGGCATAAGTCGTTTATTTTAAGAAAATCAAGAAATTTACTTCTGTAGTATTGAATGTTTTGGAGCAAATATAAAGCACGCTCATTTGAAATTCCGGGTAACAAAACTTTGTTAGCGATTTCACATTTCTCAAATACCTGGTTTCCAACAAGATTCCCGTCGATTGTTATAGAGGAAATTGACATTGTAGGAAAGGTATGTCTGCTACCCAAATTCAGGATGAAATTTAGATAATGGTATAAAATTGTTTACATTTAAAAAACATAATAGTCGAAAACGTACATTTCTGTTAGTTGCCCCCCCCTTAGAAAAAGCTAGATCTTTTTCAAGACGTAACTATGAATATGACTTTCGAAAAGCCTTTCTTAAATGAATAAGATAATCTGAATGAATAAAGTAGACCTATTTGGATAAGATTTTATGCTGCTTTGTGGCTTGTATTAAATTCTTTATTAATGGCACACTATATAGTAATCTTATTACATGTTCTTTTGAACTGAGCTCGATATGTGTAAATCTCTGTACGGTTTAGATATTTTCCACAGTTCAGTAAAAATGAAATATAGAAATATAAATCATTTTTCGTCTTATTGCGTTGCCTAAGCATAGATACATATAACCAATACTTGCCTCGAATAAGACCATTTTTTAAGAAGAGGCAGAAAAAAGGCTTAAAATCAGAAAGAGGTAAGAAATATTTATGAAATGACCTAAAAGGTCAACTATTTCAAGCGAAGACACTGGATAATCGACTGATAACTTTCCCTTTAGACAAGTTTACGACCCCCCGGAGGGATAGCTACTCTCCTTATTAACTATCGTTTTAAGCGCAAGAACTCGAACAACGAAACAAGTTTAGTTGCCAAGTTTCACTAACCTTCACAATCATTACAGTGCTTTAATCAGCTATTTACGGTTCTCACTTTTTGTTTTTATTCTTTTTGATTTGTCAGCGCCTGAGAGTTAGAAGGCCTTAGGCTAAGTAATTACTTTGTGTCCATAAGGTGCGTCGGCTCAGAATAAGATGCGCATCTTACACGGGTGCCATTTAGAGGGGGCCAAGCAGTCCTTTTTTTCAGGGGATTGCCGTAGAGCCTTATAAAATAGTTGTCTGGACATTGGTAGGGATTCCAGAGTAGTTTTTGGGGTGACCAGAATGAAAATGTATTGTGCAATAGTCTTCATTGTTATGACTCTTATCATATTGGTGAAAAGTAAAGGAATGACTGTATTCGAATACGTGCACATTAGAATAGTGGTACTCTAGTAAGATTGTTAAGAAGGAACCCCCTACTCTTCGGAGAAATTATAAAGCAGCGACCTAAAAATTCGGCATTTCAGACAATGGAACAAGTAATGGTTTTGTATTAGCTATTTGTTTCCTTTCAAGTTTGCTGTCGTTTTCTATATTACGTGGCAGTTTCCAAACAGCATCGTATGCCTCATCCTCGTTTAAGTTTTCGTGAGAGGGTGCCCCATTCTGCTATTTGGGATTGGAAATTCAATGGAAGTGAGGCTGGCGCTTAAGACGAGACAAGTGAGAATTATCTCAGCTAACGAATAAAAAAGCAAGTTCTATTAAAATTAGCCACATGTCTTGTCCTATCCAGCTTATCTCAATAATGTGGCATTATAGTAATAGGATCTCAGCTATGATTCCTCAAGGTTTTCCAAAAAGAGGGTATGCAATGCAATTTATTTATCGCCCCCTGCATTTTCAGGAGAGGGCTATATATCCAACAATTGTAAATCAGTTCTTAAACTGTCATGGCTCACGATTATACCCTTTAATTTATTAATATTAAAGGTGATGCATAAAAGAGGATGTTTCTTGGTAATTAATCGCTTTTACTTTAATTGCAGAAACTTGATCCTGAGTTGTTGTTTACGAAACAAGAGAGAATCGGAAAAGGTTCCTTCGGTGAAGTGTTCAAAGGTATTGACAATAGAACACAACAAGTTGTTGCCATCAAAATCATTGACCTAGAAGAAGCTGAAGATGAAATAGAAGATATTCAACAAGAAATTATGGTTTTATCCCAGTGTGACAGTCCCTATGTCACTAAATATTATGGTTCCTACCTCAAAGTAAGTATTTACATCATGCATCCTTAGTCTATCTTAAATAATTATACTAAACGTTCAGCTTGTGTCGAAGCAGGTTTTGTGGCTTTGATGAGCCTGAAAGAAATTATCTGCGGATATATTCTTGCAAATCTTTTTTTCTTAGTGGGCCTGTCTCGCAGTCCTTGATTTACCTGCTCCAGAATGAATTTAACACTGTCTTAAACGGTCAGCCGACATGATTACGGCGAGAGTCTGTCGTGATGGTGAAACAGACCACTTCTCTACAAGAACTGTTGGTCCATATTCATTTGCTAGCTAACGTGGCGTCGGTATATCACGCGTTTTTTGAAAGTGAAAAAAGTAAAACTAACAAGGAGAAATTTATTCCTGTGTTGTTAATCATAGACTATTGGAAAAAAAAACTCGATTGGTCACAAAAAGAGTGTAATCGTAGCCACCATGGCCTAGAAAGCATTTATATTGTTTTTAATTGGAATAATATTATATATTCATCGTTCATTGCTTGTTGCTGCAAAATGCAGGAGAAAATAGCAGAAAATAACAGGGAAAATAGAAGAGACGAAAATAGCAATTACAGGCAATAATACAAAAGACCAATAAAGAAATCATAGGCACCATCATTGCCTAAAGAGTATTGTGCTTTCCATATATCTATTTCTTTTTCCCCGCTTCACTTCTTTTGGAGGGACGGCATAATAGTAATTACAGGCAATAATCCAAAACACCAATAGAGAAATCAGAGGCAACATCGTTGCCTATCTAAAGAGTATTGAGCCTTCCATATTTCTCTTTTTCTTTCCAGTCACTTCTTTTGGAGGGACGGCATTATAGTGCCCACTTTATTAGTCAAATATATTGGAGGGTAACCAACCCTTCCCGTGCCTTTTTTTACTGCCCGCTACCTCCCTCCATAACCTCATTAATACATCTGATCGAAATTCTGACAGAGGCATATTGTTTAGAATAGTCGAAAGGTTAGAAAATATGTCTTTAGGATCACATGACCACCGCAGCCCGTGGGGCAAGGACCGTAAATGATTCATGTTGCTTATTGCTTAAATTTACATTTTATAACAAAAAAGAGAGGCTTTCTATATCTTGGGTTTGTCAGTTGCTCGGAACTTATAGGGGTTATTCTCTGATGAAGAGACCCACACAGTTTATTATGACATGGGGTAGGGCGTTAGGAAGCCCAAAAATGGTCCTATTTTTTTTCTCTAATTAGTTTGAAGTTTATTAACCGAAAGTCCTGGGGCCAAAAGGAGACTAATACACACAAAAAAAAACATTGAAGAGCATGGAGCCTGACAAAGAGTTCAAAAATTTTCTCCGATCGGCTTGAAACTTATCTCGTTTAGTTCTTGGTCTAAGGGACCATAATACAGTCAAAATAATAGAAAAATATATGGGTATCCCCGAAACGAGTCTTGGCAAAGGGCCAATAGACGTCTTTTTCCTGGCCTCATTGTGTGCAAGGGATGGTCATGGAAACTTGATAGTGGCTCATTAGAGTGGAAGTTGAATGTTCTTTTTTAAGTTTGAGGAGCCAAAATTGACTTAGTTTGAGACGAAATTGAGACCGAAAAAATTAAAGCAACAAATATGGTTTCATTGATTCGTGACCTACTTTTTTATGACAACAAATGACTTTGATCTGCATCTATTTCAACAAAGAGTTACAAGGATATATAACATCAAAAGATACTTTAATATTTGTGGATTAAGACACGTGCATATTCAAGGGTGTCTAAAGGATGGGGGCAGGATGGCTCCGCGATTATGGAAGACAAGAAATAACGCAGATCCTCAATTCATATGAATAATAATCCTACTCCCAATGCTGACCAAACGCTATAAGGAAAATACTATTAAATACTTGTTGATCAAAACTACGACTTATTCAAAAGTTTGACTGAATATTCAAATCTTGTCCAGAATTTTAAATTACATTCCATCACAATAATTCTAAATAACAAAAAAATGAAAAAGAATACAAATATGTCCAATACTAGCAAAAATAAAATACGTTAATCAATTCAAAAAGAACGTTTCCCGAGAAGAAGTTTTGCAAAGAAAAATAAAGAGCCATATTAAAGTATAAGATGGGTAGAAATAAAACCATATAATAAATAAAACTTAGAGCGATCGGAAATTACCATCAATGAATAAATGAAGCCCAAATCCAATACATTAAATTGAATAATCATGTCAAACATAAAAAAAGCAAATGCTAGCGTAGATTAATGAACTGGTCGAAATTAGAAAATAAATATAAATACAGAACCAAGACAGGCCTGGAACGAACAGAAATAACAACAAACAAAGTAGGACTACCCACCCCCTAATTTTCTAAGGGCCAGAGTATCTTTACTACAGATACTACACGTTTTCTTCAAAAAAAACTTTTGTTTTGGAAAGCGCTTTTTAAAATTAATATTAGAAAGCAGTTTAGCCACTTGGTTATAAATAAAATGTTCAATAACTGCAAGACATCAAACTGATCTAGATAGAATTGAGTGCCCATTAGATGATGCTTGAGCGAATTAACACCAGTTGTTGTAAGCTTAGACGCAAAAGAATTTTACCAAATCCTTCAAGATGTTGTAGTTATGACGAAAAGATGTGTGTTTACAAATTTCCAAATGCAAGCAAAATCCTGAATAGTAAGATTCAAAATCCTTGAAGCTTTTTCAAATTCAAACGTTTCTTCAAGAGGAAACAGCCTAATATAATCTGAAAAATTGTATCAAAAATTTTACAAGTTTCATCGGCGTGCATATACAGATTCGATTCTTTTGGTGCAGAACTACCCTTGAATAGGTTTTTACAATATTGAAAATTCACTATATAAAAATGCCACATATATGATTAATCCATGGTTTGAAATGGCTCATGATATTCGAAAGCCAGCTTTTGGGCAACTTGGCGTATGAACATATTTTGTCGAACAAAGATTTCCTTGTAGGATTTGCCTCAAAATCCTTTGCGTTCTGAGTTATCATAACTGCTTTAACAAAGGCAAGGTGTACAACGATTTAGTAACTATTTGTCAATGGATTTCTTGACGAGTTGAATGATAGGGATTGAAATTGAATATGCTTCAGCTTTAATATAGTCATTATACTTTCTGTATTCCGGAGTATATCAATTAGATCTGTATGCTGTCTAAGAAATTGGAAAAATGATTTGACGTTTGGTGATGCTCTCAGAGTGAGGAAAAGTCCTTCTAAAATCCTTTAAGCTCTACTCTCAACTCTTTTAGCCCTATATTAATAGGCTAAATTTACTGGGAACCAAACTGAGGCGTAGGGTTCAAGGGGAGGAGTTAAGTACCTGAGGTTAAAAAGTTAAGAAACTGCATAGACTGAAATTATTGAAGATCTTCCTTAGGGCTCCCTTGTTTACTAGAACCTATGTTTAGAGGAAGATAATTAACGATTCTTGCAACTTCTGACACTTGTCTGTAAATTTCTAGCTCGTCAAAGTACTATCAAGTCTGTAATGGTCCAAGAGACTTCGTCCCCATCTGTATCATCTTTAAAGATATAAAGTTGCAGATGAAATCAGTATATTGATTTAAGTCAGAAAGAAACATTCTGCCGATTGACTTAAATCCCATCATCTGTTTGTAAAACTGCTTTATAACAATTATTGTTTTAGAAAATTTTCTAAACACTTCATCAACGAACGGGCCTGCCTCTTTATACTGCAAAATTAACTTAACTCACAATTTCAGAATTCCTTGCCAAACCCATGACTGGGCCCTGTCAGTGGAAACACTTAAATGCACTGCCAGTATGATCTGGCTTTTGATACACTCCGCAGGCAGACCAAATAATGAATGGATATAACACCAAGTCTTATTCTGGTCTAGCCATTTTATATATGCTTTCAAACAGTTCGTGGTAACGAACTGTAGTAAGGAGCGACCCGGCTCAGTAGTAACCGAAACTCTAAAAAATAGAATTTTGATACCAATAGTTACATAAAAAAAATTGTATTTTAATGCTGATTTTAAATATATAAGTTTCGTCAAGATTAGTTTTACCGATCAAAAGTTACGAGCCTGAGAAAATTTGCCTCATTTGGAAAATAGGGGGAAACACCCCCTAAAAGTCTTACAATCTTAACGAAAATCACACCATCAGATTCAGCGTATCAGATAACCTTACTGTAGAAGTTTCAAGCTCCTGTCTACAAAAATGTGGAATTTCGTATTTTTTGCCAGAAGACAAATGACGGATGCGTGTTTTATTTGTTGTTTTTTTTTTTTTTTTTTTTTTTCCCGGGGGTGATCGTATCGACCAAGTGGTCCTAGAATGTCGCAAGAGGGCTTATTCTAACGGAAATGAAAAGTTCTAGTGCCCTTTTTAAGTGACCAAAAAAAAACTGGAGGGCACCTAGGCCCCCTCCCACGCTCATTTTTCCCCAAAGTCACCGGATCAAAATTTTGAGATAGCCATTTTGTTCAGCATAGTTGAAAACCATAATAAATATGTCTTTGGGAATGACTTACTCCCCCGCAGTCCCCGTGGGAAGGGCTGCAAGTTACAAACTTTGACCTGTGTTTTCATATAGTAATGGTTACTGGGAAGTGTACAGACGTTTTCAGGTTTTTTTTGGTTTGGGAGGGAGAGTTGATGGGGGGCTTACGTGGGAGAATCTTTCCATGGAGGAACTTCTCATGGGGGAAGAGAGTTTCAATGAAGGGGGCGCAGGATTTCCTAGCATTATTTAAAAAAAATGAAAAAATAAATATGAAAAGTTTTTTTCAACTGAAAGTGAGGAGCAGCATTAAAACTTGAAACGAGCAGAAATTATTACGCATATGAGGGGTTTACCTCCTCGTAATACCTCGCTCTTTACGCTAAAGTATTTTTAGTAATTTCAACTATTTATTCTACGGCCTTTGTGATTCAGTGGTCATTCTTAAGGAATTGGGACAAAATTTAAGCTTTAGTGTAAAGAGCGAGGTATCGACGAGGGGTGAATCCCCTCAAATACGCAATAAAAACATACGAATATAGAAGTTCGTTACGTAAGTTAATTCGTAAGTTACGTATTATTTTTTACTAATGAAAACATTCGTAAAAAATTAAAAGTTCCAGTTGCCTTTTTAAGTAATCAAAAAATTGGAGGGCAACTAGGCTTCCTCCCTCGCTGCTTTTTTCTCAAAATCTTCCGATTAAAACTATGAGAAAGCCATTTAGCCAAAAAAAAAATAATATGCAAATTTCGTTCTGATTATTTATGTGCGGAGAGCCAAGATCAAAACATGCATTAATTCAAAAACGTCCAGAAATTAAATAAAAAAAACAAGTTTTTTAAATGAAAGTAAGGAGCGACATTAAAACTTAAAACGAACAGAAATTACTCCGTATATGAAAGGGGCTTTTCCTCCTCAACGCCCCGCTCTTTACGCTAAAGTTTTTTACTGTTTTAAAAAGTTCAGTTAAGAGAAAGGGTCAAACTTTAGCGTAAAGAGCGGGGCGTTGAGGAGGAAAAGCCCCTTTCATATACGGAGTAATTTCTGTTCGTTTTAAGTTTTAATGTCGCTCCTTACTTTCAAACTTGTTTTTTTATTTAATCGTAAAAACGATGATATTTTCAATGAGAAGAAAGACCTTGCACTGAGCGGTATCTTCGAATTATGGCGAGAATAAGCGAACTACCCTTCGTTGCGACATATCAGGGAGAATACTTCTTGCATTTGCTGAATGGCTATTCCTTTTGGGTCGATACCCTAGTTTTATAACCCAATAAAACTTTCTTGGACGTTCAACTTCTTGAAAAGGCTTGTCGTAATGACACAAAGCTCTAAAAGTAAAGAGACACTACTAATTCAATAAATCGTACGTCTAATGGCCCTTTTACATGGGTGGTATGCTCTTGTGGTTGTTACAACCGTGAATGCTATGCCCTTTTAAACACTTTAAAAGGAATTTTTTCATAATGTTTTGGTTACCTATCTTCGGTTTAAAAATTTACGAAACCACTGTTGAAAAATAAATATTAATTATAAAATTTGACCGTAAAAGACTATAGTCTTGCCATCCCTCCCCCACCTTCAAAAATGTTGGCTTTGTCCCTGCTTAGATGTAGCAGAACAGTTTGGATCTAGACCCTTGAAAAACCCAATGATCTGAGAGCCATTTCTGAGAGTATCATTCGGCCAGCACAATAACTTTTCGAATTTGTGAAAAGCCGTTCTTCTTCTCTTTTAAGCAAATTTCTCGTTTTTCCTAACATTTTTTTTCTCCTCTGTGTCGAATTTTGTCGGGATGGGAATGATACGCTGAAGTTGTTGACTATTTTTCCTTATGAATTAGGAAATCTTGTATGTATTGCACTAGCTGCATGACCCAATGAAAGGTTTAAATGAGAGAAAAAAACGATAATATCCGTACTAATACAGCCTACTCTACAGACAGTAAGCATACGACCTAATTTTGATCGTATATGTCCAAATTACTCCTGAATTAAAGTAGATGATCCTTGATGAGAAGTGACAAACCACCAGATTGTTTCTTTCCAAAATAGTATGTGGAAATACATGGTTTATTAACACTTCTGTATAACATTTTCTTTCCGTCGAAAAATTTTAATATAGTTATAGCCCCTATGCAGGACCATAAGGCTTCAGTCTGTTTAGCAAAGCTCATAGCCGACCTTCAACCCCACATTGATTTTTTTATTATTATTTGAAATAGCTAAGTTTATTGTGAGTTTATATAATTTCCTGATAACAAGGTGCACATATTTCACTTTGATAGTAGACTCTACGTTGCTGAGGTTTTTCGAAGGAATAGAAAAAGGTTATAGTGGTTCTTTAATTAGTATTAGTATTCAACCTCATGATAAATATCCAGCTAAAAAGTACTATATTTTAGTCTATAGTCTCTGTATTTAATGTCTTAGTAAAGCATAGCAAACATGAGAAGACATGAAGTCATTTCACAAACAAGAGCTAAGAGCTCATATGGCACTTGTGACGAGGCGAGAAGAGCTAAGAGCCAAGAGATCATATGGTATGAGCTCTAACAAAATTCTATGAATCAATAGATTGATTTAAAAAGGAAAATAAGAGGCTTAATGCCGGTCAAGATTTATAATAAGAGCTCTGAGTCACAAAGTCCTTCTAAATATCAAAATTCATTAAGATCCGATCACCCACTCGTAAGTTATAAATACCTAATTTTTTCTAATTTTTCCTCTCCCTTTTGCCCCCCAGATGGTCGAATCTGGGAAAACGACTTTATCAAGTCAAATTGTGCAGCTCCCTGACACGCCTACCAATTTTCATCGCCCTAGCACGTCCAGAAGCACCGAACTCGCCAAATCACTGAACCCCTCCCCCCAACTCCCCCAAAGAGAGCGAATCCAGTACGATTCTGTCAATCACGTATCAAGGACATTTGTTTATTCTATCCACCAAGCTTCATCCCGATTCCTACACTCCAAGTATTTTCCCAAGATTTCCCCCTCCAAATCCCCACAATGTCAAAAGATCTGGTCGGGATTTGAAATAAGAGCTCTGAGACATGAATTCCTTCTAAAAATCAAATTTCATTACGATCCGATCATCTATTCGTAAGATATAAATACTCCAATTTTCATGTTTTCCAAGAATTCCGGTTCCCCCCTCCAACTCCCCCGAATGTCACAGGATCTGGTCGGAATTTGAAATTAGAACTTTAAAGCACAAGATCCTTCTAAATATCAAATTTCATTAAGATCTGGTCACCCTTTCATAAGTTACAAATACCTTAATTTTCAATATTACCCCCCACCCCAATTCCACCAAAGAGAGCAGATCCGGTCCAGTTATGTCAGTCACGTATCTTAGACAGGTTTCTATTCTTCCCATCCAGTTTCATCCTGATCTCACCGCTTTAAGTATTTTCTAAGATTTCCGGTCCCCCCAACTGCCCCCTCCCCAATTACGCTTGATCCGGTTGAGATTTAAAATAAGATATCGGAATTACGAGGTCCTTCTAAATATGAAGTTTCATGAAGATCCGATCACTCCTTCGTAAGTGAAAAATACGTCATTTTTCTTATTTTTCAGAATTACCCCCCCCCCCGCAATTGAGCAGATCTGTTCCAATTATGTAAATCACGTATGCAAGACTTCTGCTTATTTTTCCAACCAAGTTTCATCCCAATCCCTCCAATCTAAGCGTTTCCCATCATTTTAGGTTTCCCCACCCCAAACTTCCCCCAATGTCACCAGATCCGGTCAGGATTGAAGACACGATATCCTTCTAAAAATCAAATTTCATGGAGATCCAATCACCCGTTCGTAAGTTAAAAATACCTCATTTTTTCTAATTTTTCAGAATTAACCCCCCCCCAACTACCCCAAAGAGAGCGGATCCGTTCTGGTTATGTCAATCATGTATCTAGGACTCGTGTTTTTTTTCCACCAAGTTTCATCCCGATCCCTCCACTCTAAGTGTTTTCCAATTTTTAGGTTTCTCCCTCCCAACTCCCCCCCCCCCCAATGTCACCAGATCCGGTCGGGTTTAAAATAAGAGCTCTGAGCCACGATATCCTTCTAAATATCAAATTTCATTGAGATCCGATCACCCGTTCGTAAGTTAAAAATACCTTTTTTTTTCAGAAATACCCCCCCCCCCCAACTACCCAAAAGAGAGCGGATCCGTTCCGTTTATGTCAATCATCTATCTAGGACTTGTTTTTATTTTTCCCACCATGTTTCATCCCGATCCCTCCACTCTAAGTGTTTTCCAAGTTTTAGGTTTCCCCCTCCCAACTCCCCGCCCCCATCACCAGATCCGGTCGGGATTTAAAATAAGAGCTCTAAGACACGATATCCTTCTAAACATCAAATTTCATTGAGATCCGATCACCCGTTCGTAAGTTGAAAATACCTCATTTTTCTAATTTTTAAGAATTACTCCCCCCCCCAACTACCCCAAAGAGAGCAAATCAGTTTCGATTATGTCAATCATGTATCTGGGACTTGCGCTTATTTTTCCCATCAAGTTTCATCCCGATCCCTCCACTCTAAGTGTTTTCCAATTTTTAGGTTTCTCCCTCCCAACTCCCCCCCCCCAATGTCACCAGATCCGGTCGGGTTTAAAATAAGAGCTCTGAGCCACGATATCCTTCTAAATATCAAATTTCATTGAGATCCGATCACCCGTTCGTAAGTTAAAAATACCTTTTTTTTTCAGAAATACCCCCCCCCCCAACTACCCAAAAGAGAGCGGATCCGTTCCGTTTATGTCAATCATCTATCTAGGACTTGTTTTTATTTTTCCCACCATGTTTCATCCCGATCCCTCCACTCTAAGTGTTTTCCAAGTTTTAGGTTTCCCCCTCCCAACTCCCCGCCCCCATCACCAGATCCGGTCGGGATTTAAAATAAGAGCTCTAAGACACGATATCCTTCTAAACATCAAATTTCATTGAGATCCGATCACCCGTTCGTAAGTTGAAAATACCTCATTTTTCTAATTTTTAAGAATTACTCCCCCCCCCCCAACTACCCCAAAGAGAGCAAATCAGTTCCGATTATGTCAATCATGTATCTGGGACTTGCGCTTATTTTTCCCATCAAGTTTCATCCCGATCCCTCCACTCTAAGTGTTTTCCAAGATTTTAGGTTTTCCCCCTCCAACTCCCCCCAATGTCATCAGACCCAGTCGGGATTTAAAATAAGAGCTCTGAGACACAATATCATTCCAAACATCAAATTTCATTAAGATCCAATCACCCGCTCATAAGTTAAAAATACTTCATTTTTTCTATTTGTTCCGAATTAACCGGCCCCACTCCCCCCCCCAGATGGTCAAATCGGGAAAACGACTATTTCTAATTTAATCTGGTCCGGTCCCTGATACGCTTGCCAAATTTCATCGCCCTAGCTTACCTGGAAGTGCCTAAAGTAGCAAAACCGTGACTTTAGGTTTTCCCCCTCCAACTTCCCCCAATGTCATCAGATCCGGTCGGGATTTAAAATAAGAGCTCTGAGACACAATATCATTCCGAATATCAAATTTTATTAAGATCCAATCACCCGCTGATAAGTTAAAAATACTTCATTTTTTCTATTTTTTGCGAATTAACCGGGCCCCCACTCCCCCCAGATGGTCAAATCGGGAAAACGACTATTTCTAATTTAATCTGGTCCGATCCCTGATACGCTTGCCAAATTTCATCGTCCTAGCTTACCTGGAAGTGCCTAAAGTAGCAAAACCGGGACCGACAGACAGACCGACAGACCGACAGAATTGGCGACTGCTATATGTCACTTGGTTAATACCAAGTGCCATAAAAATGGCTTCAGCCTTAAGGAAGACAAAAAACAGCCCAGATGCTCAGTTCATATGAATAATAATCCCGCTTCCGATTCACCCCAAATGTTATAGGAAAACACTATTAAATATATATTGTACAAAATTACGTTTATGGGAAACCTTAAATCAGCACCGAATGCTTTTTTTGGCATGAAAAGAGAAAACACCTACAGTATTATTTGGAGTTGTCTTGTGATGGCTGAAGAGTGTGAAAACAATTTTTTCGGGTCTCTGATTTAAGGTGGTCGTTTGGGTATGAGAAGTTTTGCCATCCTGTTAGTTACCGTAAACTATTAAAATATTGCTATTTTACAGGATTTTTTAGTTCAGTTGTTATTTTGATGGCAAGTAGCAAATTTCTCATCCTTAATAAATTTTTCATTTTTATTTGTAGGGTTCTAAGCTATGGATTATAATGGAACATTTAGGAGGCGGGTCGGCCCTAGACCTGATGAAAGCAGGCTCGCTAGACGAATCTCAAATTGCCATTATTCTCCGAGAAGTCTTAAAAGGCTTAGATTATCTTCACTCAGAGAAGAAACTACACAGGGACATTAAAGGTTTGTTTCTTTTTACTTGCTTAAATAAGACAAATTTTTACTGTCAATCTATGGAGGTAGAAACAAACCACGGTACATGCGTATTAGGCTATACGCCACTCACTCAAATTTACGCTGTCTAAAACTCGAGAACAAACCGGTTTCTTCGCTAGCTTCTTTCAGCTTAGCGTGAGACAAGAAAAAGAGAGTGACAGAATAGATGGGAAATATATAATTTGGGCCATCTATTTCTACATCGGGATGGAGGGGGTAGATTATTTGTACAGTTTGAACTTAGAAAACAATTCTCACTTCATCATATGCAGAAAATTGTACCTAACACATTTTGCATGCAGATCCGCTATACTTTATCCCCCCCCCCTCCTCAGTGTACAAATATATAGCCCAAATTTTTTTAAAGTAATAAATTTGCATCCTATTTTTTACTATTTTATTAGGATTGAGCGTCGAAGAAACAGGTTCTAATTAAATAAAGTACTTGAATGAGTGGCGTATAATACAAAAGTACACAAACCTCTTTGACATATTGCTCGTTTTAATTTAATGATATATATATATATATATATATATATATATATATATATATATATATATATATATATATATATATATATATATATATATATATATATATATATATATATATATATATATTGATTCGGGGGGAGAAGAGAAGTGCACCTTGGGAATAATCACGATATACTGGCACCTTGTATTAGCGTATTATCGATATAAAAAGAACAAAAAAGTTTTTAATTTCTGGAAATTAACCGGAAAAGTTGATTATTGCGCAATGGTCATGATTATAAACAATTTTAAAAATCATATTGATAGCCCTCTCTCCTTATCTCCTAGAAGATCAAACTTGTATCCACCTATTTATGTTTGGAATAATGACTTCCTTCTTATATTTAGTTAGAAGATCCATAGCGGTATCTGTTTATGTCATACAACTCTCGAAAATTCGATATGCTTGGTAAAGTGCTAGGGTTAGGTCAAATAGGTGGTATGAAGTAATTTTGTATTTTCTTCCTTTTCTTAATGCTTATTGTACGAGTTTAACCTTACAAGTTCAGCGGACAAGAATCACATCATGTAATGATTCTTGGGGTATTACTAGGATATTTATGACTATTTTTGTTATGTTGCTTAGTTTGGAGAGTTGGCACTGTTCCAAATGAAGGCTGCAATTTTATCGATGTCTTTCCATAACTTTAACATGTATATGCTGTATGCGTGTCGGGTTGTTGAAATAAGTTACATCTTCTTGTTGCTGTTCAACTTTTGCAGTATCTTAGGACTAAAATTTATTTTATTGTATCATTACGTTGTACCAGGCCTGTGAAACAAAAAGTAGACCAATGTGGAGGTAGAACAAAGAGCTGAGTAAACTTCGAAGATCTTGAGGGTGTTCTTTAATATTTGCTGACGCCTTTAAGTCTTAGTAATCCTTCTGTCTGACTCATTATTCTAGGATTTTGGAGACTGGTCCGACCAAGTCCACGTTTTAGTTACTTTGAGATTTTAGCACTAAAGCACTTGCTCTGTACATCACTAACATACTCATTAAAACTGAATGTTATAATTAAATCACTATATAACATTTTTGTCATCGCGAAAACTAGAATGTTTTTTTTAGCCCAATTTGACTAAGTCCTCAAGAATATTCTCGTAGCAACATTTTCTATGCTGCGCACATCCTCGGCGTTTACTATATATATATATATATATATATATATATCATGAAAAGAGAAATCACCAATGCAACAGCACAAACACATAAAAAAAAAGACAGAAGGAGAAAAGGAAGACTGTTTTCCTAAATTAGTGATTAATATAGACCAGCACTTGAATGAGGCCTTAACCCTACTCATCCATACAATTACATAGGTCAAACAGCATAGCCAAACACAATCAACCATAAAGAATAATCTATGGACAGGCAGTCATGTCGTCAACAAGTATAAGTCGTCATTTACCAAACAATAGAAAAAATAATAAAGACAAATAATTCAGAGGCAACAACCCAACACAAGGGCTCATCAGGAGAATACAATATATATATATATATATATATATATATATATATATATATATATGTATATATATGTATATATATATATATATATGTATATATATATATATGTATATATATATATATATATATATATATATATATATATATATATATATATATATATATATATATATATATATATATATATATATCATGAAAAGAGAAATCACCAATGCAACAGCACAAACACAAAAAAAAACAAAAAAAAAGACAGAAGGAGAAATGTATATATGAACTAATATATATATATATATGAACTAAGCCCTATAAGTTCATTAAATAAAAAAAACAAGTTTTTTCAACTGAAAGTAAGGAGTGACATCAAAACTTAAAACGCACAGAAATTACTTCGTATATGAAAGAGGCTGCTTCCTCATCAACGCCCCGCTCTTTACGCTAAAGTTTGACTCTTTCTCTCAATTCTTCTTTCTAAAACAGTAAAAAACTTTAGCGTAAAGAGCGGGGCGTTGATGAGGAAGCAGCCTCTTTCATATACGAAGTAATTTCTGTGCGTTTTAAGTTTTGATGTCACTCCTTACTTTCAGTTGAAAAAACTTGTTTTTTTTTTATTTAATTTCTGAACGTTTTTGAATCAATGCATGTTTTGATTTTGGCTCTCCGCAGAGGAATAATCAAAACGAAATTTACATATTTTTTTTTTTGGCTCAATGGCTTTCTCATAATTTTGATCGAATGATTTTGAGAAAAAAAGAGCGGGGGACGAAGCCTAGTTGCCCCCCGATTTTTTGGTTAATAAAAAAGGCAACTCGAACTTTTAATTTTTTACGAATCTTTTTATTGGTAAAAGATTTACGTAACTTATAAATTAGCTTACGTAAAGAACTTTTGTATTCTCATGTTTTTATTACATATATGAGGGGATTCGCCCCATCGTCAGTACCTCGCTCTTTATACTAAAGCTTAAATTTTATCCCAATTCATTAAGAATGACCCCCTGAATCACAAAAGCCGTAGAATAAGTAGTTGAAATTACCGAAAATACTTTAGCGTAAAGAGCGAGGTATTAGAAGGAGGTGAGCCCCTCATATGGGTAATAATTTCTGTTTGTTTTAAGTTTTATTGCTGTTCCTTACTTCCAGCTGAAAAAGCTTTTTCACTTTTATTTTTTAATTGTTTGTTTTTAAAATAATGCTAGTAAATCCTGCTCTCCCTTCATGGAAATTTTCTTCTCCCATTACAAATTCTCGAAGGAAAGTTCCCCCAGCATATCCCCCTCTTCTCAACCCCTCCCCAAAACCAAAAAAATCCTCCTGAAAACGCCTGTATACTTCCCAATAACCATTACTATATGTAAGCACAGGTCAAAGTTTGTAACTTGTTGCCCCTCCCACGGGGACTGTGGGGGAGTAAGTCGTCCCCAAAGACATAGTTATAAGGTTTTTCGACTACGCTGAATAAAATGGCTATCTCAGAATTTTGATCCGTTGACTTTGGGAAAATAATTAGCGTGGGAGGGGGCCTAGGTGCCCTCCAATTTTTTTGGTCACTTAAAAAGGGCACTAGAACTTTTCATTTCCGTTAGAATGAGCCCTCTTGCAACATTCTAGGACAACTGGGTCGATACGATCACCCCTGGAGAAAAAAAAAACAAAAAAAAAAAAACAAAAAAACAAATAAACACGCATCCGTGATCTGCCTTCTGGCAAAAAATGCAAAATGCCACATTTTCGTATATAAGAGCTTGAAACTTCAACAGTAGGGTTCTCTGATACTCTAAATCTGATGGTGTGATTCTCGTTAAGATTCTTTGACTTTTAGGGGACGTTTCCCCCTATTTTCTAAAATGAGGCAAATTTTCTCAGGCTCGTAACTTTTGATGGGTAAGACTAAACTTGATGAAACTTATATATTTAAAACCAGTGGGGTTCTCTGATACGCTGAATAAGATGGTGTGATTTTCGTTAAGATTTTATGACTTTTAGGGGTGCTTTCCCCTATTTTCTAAAATAAGGCAAATTTTCTCAGGCTGGTAACTTTGGATGGGTAAGACTAAACTTGATGAAACTTATATATTTAAAACCAGCATTAAAATGCGATTCTTTTGATGCAGCTATTGGTATCAAAATTCCATTTTTTAGAGTTTTGGTTACTATTGAGCCGGGTCGCTCCTTACTACAGTTCGTTACCACAAACTGTTTGATAAACTTCGAGAAGTTTTTCATTTAAAGTTCATGCTTTCAAATTCTGCTGTTTCAACAAAACGCCAGGGAATTGCTAAGAATTCGATTTATGCCAAGTTTCTCAGAGAAGGCACAATAATTTGCTTTTTTTGTCGACTCATTTATTCAAATCAATCATGCAAAATATGAATAATCTAGCCAAGGAGTAGGACCAGGCATTTTTTGGGTTTTATAATCCTAAAAACTTGGCCAGCAGTTCAAGTTAAATAGAGTCAAATCCAAAAGCTGCTGACACTGTCATAGGAACAGAAAAATCGTGATCGCAAATTTTTCTATTCTTCGGATTATTTAATTTGCCTTTTGGAATCTGATGGGTGCAAAACGTTACTCAATTGTATGGTTAAGTATTTGTATATTGTCTTGGTTAGTAGTCTTGGATGTTTCATTTCGTGGGGCTGTAGTTTTCATTTTTAAAGTTGCTTTTGATTTTAGTTTTCTGTATATTTTTTTTTTGGGGGGGGGGCGATAGACAGACCGAATGTTTGTTTAAATTCGAAATTTCATTGCAAAAAAAACGATAAGTTTCCAACCGCCTCTAGATTTGTAAAATATATTTTGCCCCCCCCCCCCCCGTAATGAATTTTCGTAATTTGACGCCACTGCTTTTATCTATCACTTCTTTCCATTTTTCCAAACATGAAGATTTCTTGTGCAATTCCTTTTTGTATCGCATTATTTGTGTAGAATCCATCTTTAGGAAAAAGTCTGGAAAGAAGCCAAAAGAATGCTAGTAAATCATGAAAATGTTGAGGGTGTTCTTTTAATATTGCCAAAGGTCTCTTGAGTTATAATAAGCCTTCTGTGTCAATATCCATGTCATTTCGAATTATGGAAACTATTGTAAATCGACAATGAGAAAGTGAACAATGGTTGCTTTTGAGGAATTCAAAATACTCTGTAAAGAAGGAGGGGATTTCTTAGATTGTTTTTAAATTGTAAATAAGCTTTTATAACTGGTTCGTAGACATTGTTACTGTCATGGATGCTTACCATCAAATTTTAAGGTTTTATCATAGTCTGTTTCTGGGATGGATCGTCCCATACCTGAAAAAAACATTTCTTTTCAATTAAATGGAAAAACTGAATGGTAGATAAACTTTTATGACTGTCCATACTTTTGCTTATATTATGTTTCCTATAGTTGAGATATGTTGTACTGCAGGTGAAGCTTTTAACTTTTATTTTGGAAAACTAATGACTCTCGCTGGTGACATATAACCCAGATTTTTTTTTTCTTTTTTTTTTTTTTTTACATCCACCGTCCTGTAAAAATCCTATGCCTATCTTGGAATCTAAACTTACCTGGAGATACGTAAAAAGTATTGTATTACCCAGATAACCCGATTTTCGTGCTTAACCTGATCTTTAACAAAATCACAGCTTACAAAGCGCGGACTTGAAGAATGTTTTTTTTTAAAGGGGAATGTTGAAATAAATCAAAAGACGCGAATTGAACTTAATAAATTAGATCAGATATTCCAATTCTTAATCCCGAGACTTGAAAGCTGGAAAAGTATTCATTATATGAACCTGGTCAATATTCATTATATGAACATTAGTCATTATATGAACAATAGTCATTATATGAACAAAACCTGGTCATTAATAATCAGATACGCGCAGAAATTAATAAAAAAAAAAAAATCCAAAAATAGGTTTTTCAAAGAAAAGTAAAGAGAAAATTAAACTTAAGGCAAGCAGAAATAAATTCTTATTATAATTCAAGCTCAACGACCAGAAATTGATATTAAAGAGTAAATGAAACCCAAAACGAACAGAAATTAGAATAAACGATCATAAGAAACATAAAGATTAAAGATACTAAAATAGATGAATAAATAACTCTTAAAACGAGTTAAAATTAAATTTATTATTCAAGTCGAACTCAAAACGAACAGAAATTTCCACCAGCGGGAGTTAGGCTACTTCCCCCTTCCGTTATGCGAATTAGCAAAGCGCGTTATTTGCGCTTTGCTGAAAACGAATTATGCTACACTTATTTTCTTTATGCTTAAAACATTGAAAAATAAAATAAAATTACAGTGAAATAAAATATTGAATTGCTGAGTTTCCAGGAATTAAAGTCATTATTTATTAAATATTCAGTTTATTTACATTAGTTCTTTTGAGTCACCTTGATTTTCGTAGTGAAATTCATTTTTTATTTGGCGTCGATGTTTTGAAAAAACAAAAGCGCTGTTAAAAAATTATATAGTTTTCAATAAAAAGCAAATTGTATTTCTACATAGATTCGTGAGACTCGTGAGGGTTTGACAGTGCAAAGTCACTCTGAATTAAAAAAGATTGGGTTGAAAGACCTATTGCCCCTATCCATCGTCCGCATGGCTCTTGTTTTTCGGGAATTTTGTTACTCACATGATGTTGTTACTCACATGATATATCTGTTGCTGCATTGAAATAATCTACTTTCTGACTATGGGTGATTTCGGAAGTGTAGCTTGAATTGCATTCGGGTGAATTGTGTAATCTGTGAATATTCATTGTAGGACATTGTGAATTTAGCCTCCCAAACAAATGTCTCGTTTTACTCTGCCATTTATTATTATCATATTGTTAGCATTCTTACTATTAGACTGTATATAGCAAGATCTGGGCAATAGCAATAACAAATGATATTCTGCTAGTCCAAGCTAGTTGTGTAAGTATTCCTTACCTTAGATCTTATTTCCTCCAGGGCCAGGTGTGGCGCATATGGAATCTACAAAGCCTCGTCAGACATCCCGGAGCGGAGCTGCGGCAGTGACGTCCTCAAATATTATCAGTAATCTCTCAGCTCAGCTTGCAAAACCTATGCTTTTTTAAAATCTACTTTTAAAAGAATCAGGTCTATTAAACAGACTTTGCTTGTCAACAGGACAATACTTGCGGTTTTTGATGGTTATAGGTGAATAGGTTTAGTCAACCATTCGCAAATTCTTATACACTGCTGATTGTTTTTTGGTTTTATTAGTTGTAATGGATTACTATACTGTACATAAAATCATAGGGGCGAGAAGATCGTATATACTTATATTTGTAGATAGGTTCTACCAAAAGGAGAATCAGGGGATACCAGTGTCATTTGTAATCATTAACTGGTCGGATGGGGTAAAAAATTACCCCAGGTACTTTTGTTTTTGAGATTTCTCAATAACTCCTGGGGCCACACCATCAGGGTTCCATGTAATCTTCGAACACCACACGGAGATTATTGGTGTATCAGACGGCTTAAGGCGTCCGACGAGAAAGAAAGTAAGGGCGATTTGGGTTAGTTTTTGTATTCCAAACTACTACGATATTTTGAATAACGGTCGATAGAGAGACTGAATGGCTAACATTCGGTACGAGAACTATTAGTTGCACTACTTCCAGGATTTATCTTTTATATACCGATAGTGATGGCCTTTCAAACCTTTTTAGCAGGAAATGTAGTGTTTCTGCTGGTCCAACAATATTTGTTACCAAGAAGGTGATTTTTTTGCCATACTTTTCCTTTCCATTTCATTCCTTATTTTTCTGGGAAGTCAAGATGATTAGCCAAAGGTAACTAACTGAGGGAGAAACAATGGAGCTCCTTCCAGCAGAAGAAGATCTAACAGATAAAGATGAAGGTCGCAATAGGGATCCATATTTGCAGGTTGAAGAGGACGTCGAAGAAGGTGTCTTAGAAGGCAAAACTAACAAAGAGGAAGAGGTAGTTGACCGTCAAATTAGCTTTTCGGATGTAGAGGCACCCCACACCCAAAGTACATAGACGAAGATGACGTTCCTCTGGTGTTGTGGCGGAAGAAGCCCGTGGGTGTGTTTATCGGTGGAGATTGGATAACAAAACGGTCCAAGCGGCTACAGCCAACTCCACGTACTCGCTCTTCCAATATAATTTCACATTTACCTGGTGTTCAAGACCCATCCAGGGTAGTTGAAAGAAAGAAAGAACAGGTGCTAGCTCCCTTCAGTGTTTCTTCCGCTCGGAGAACATGAACCTGGTTCCTCGTCTTAAGTTTTACTCTGAAGAAGACTGTTGGGTAAACTTCTTGTTAGTTGACTTCTTGCTATCTCAGAAAGGGTTTAGGTTAGGAAAATGAAACTTCCAGGGATGGGTCTACAGGCTAAAGTGTGTCACGAGAAGGTATTCTAAAGTACCCACCTCCACTCCTTCTCCCTTTAGAGGGCCCTGAAATTTGCCTACATGACAGGTCTATACCTATTGAAATTTTGACAAAACAACTTACCTTAATTTTCAGTTATTAGTTGCTTTTTCTCTGCCTTTAGTTCTGAAAATGCAATTCCTGTTATTCGAGCAGAATTTTGAGCCATATCAATGTTTTTTTTTTCAAAATTTAGGAAATGTATTCGCATATCTTTAAAACCTTATAAAATGGAATTGAGCAAAGTTATGAAGCTGAAAACAATTTTGCTGTACTTCAATTAAGCAGAATTTCTATTTTGCAAGGCTTCACTTTTATAACACGCATATTTTTAAAGGTCATCAAAGGACAGGGCCCTCTAGAGGGAGAAGGAGGGGAGGTAGTTGCTTCAAAATACCTTCTCAGGACATACTTTAGTCTGTAGATTCTTCCCTGAAAGTTACATTTTCCTAACCTAAACCCTTTCTGAGATAGCAAGAAGTCAATTAATTAGAATTTTACCGACTATTGCATCGTTTGAACCTAGAAAGACTGATCATCTTTTCGACGCACTACACCGACACGGTAGATGCAAAGTCAGAGAAGCAGGAGATAGCCAAGTTTTACAGCACAAATAAATCTGGTGTTCGCCGTTTGAATCAGAAATATACCAACTAAACTAACAGCTGTTGCTGTCAGCACTGGTCGCTCACAATCGTTTTTGCAATGCTGGATATTGCAGGCGTATGCACAGGAATACTTGTCAATACAGCAAGAAGTCAAGAAAAGGTGAGCCAGCGCTGACAGATCCTCAAACAGTTGGGACTATCCTTACGAAGCCTCATTTGATGGTGGAGTATCCATCAACTCCTTTCCTCGAGAACTTCGAAAGTTAGTGTCCAATATCCTCAGAATCGAGTCTATAGGTAGTTTAGACACTGAAGGTTCACGTTCTGGTCGTAAAAATCAACGCTACAGTCTGTGTCCTCGTTCAGCTGAATAGAAAGTGACTAGGGTCTATAGAATCTGCGAAAAGGGTACGAACCTCCTCAACGAAGTCTGTCCAGGATGTGTCGAGATGGTTCATTTTCGTGTTAAACATATTACGTAGATAATTTTGAAGACAACATTCCCTTTCCACGACGATAAATAAAAGTTCAAATAGGGATAAATACTTTTAATAGACAGCGATAAATTTCATAAAGAAATACTAAATATTTTGGTTACATATGTTGTGACCGTCACCAGTAGTAACACTGATTATTACTGTCAATCAGTAGTAATGTAGCGACCCGTCTTAGAGTATGGCGTATTCTATATGATGGAATTTGCTTGGAGTTGACTTACAAATTCATAAATATGTCTTATTTACAAGTGTTTTAGTTATGGGGTAAATATTTAACTCACCCGACCAGTTACCTAATAAAAAAAAAGAAACGACCAGTTAAGAGTTAATCTTACCGGCATGTTTAGTTAGACACAGCCTGTTTTTAGATACAGCGAGTTTTTACGCAAGTAAATTTTTCTATATGTAGTTTTCTTCTTGCAAATAAAAATAAATGAAGAAAAATCGAGATAAGATGATTGATTAGAAGATGTCAACTGTTTTGTCCGTTTGACGCAAAGTGAGATGTCCACAGCATTCTTGTTTGTTTGATTAAAACAAATTTGCTCTTGATATTTAAATTACAACAAGTCGGTCACTCAAATCGGAAAACATTGTGCGTTATTGGCAAAAATAATTGTTTAAAGACATCTCGATAACTAGAAAAGTTGCTAGTATGGTAAACTTTCGTGAATAGATTTACAGACCAAATTTAGGGCAGGCGAAGTCATTTAGAGTACCCACCCTCTCCCGTTCCTTCCTCAAGGTCACTGACTATTCATCAATTAATATATATATATATATATATATATATATATATATATATATATATATATATATATATATATATATATATATATATATATATATATATATATATATATATACATATTGCTTGGTGAACAAAATCTCCTGGGATGGATCTACAGCCCATCTAAGGGACTAGGAGATGTTTTCAGCCTCTCGCATCCATTCCTTTCCTACTTTTAAGGTTTAAAAGATTCAATGAAAACCTGTCCCAATTTGAACAAAAATTAAAACTAGCCTTAAAACCCTGCAGAAATCTTGGCAACCGCTTTGCCAAAGCCTACAATCAGAAAGCTGGACTCTTAAGCCAGACTTCAGATTAACCTTAGAGAAGAGTTCATCTAATCTTCTATCTCATCGAGTATGCAGATCTAATATACATAATCACTTTCCACTTAACCTAATCACTCCGAACTGTAAATGCTCAATTATTCTGAGCTTATTTGTATATTTGATTTGAATGATGGAATAATCGAGAGCGAAAAATATATCCCTTTAGAACGGAAATTGCAGGTTCTTTGAAAATCGTAAACAAAGAATTTATCTATCTGAAAAGAAAAGAAATTCATTTTCAATAGAAAGATGCTGTCTTTTTCAGAGCTTGATATTTATTCAGAGCTTAGTTTGCAAAAATGGTTTTGGAGAAAACTTCCTCCATTGGGGATTGTCAGCAGATGTATGAAGATGTTTGACCGTCTTTCACTCTTTTTTTTAATACCGTACCAAGAATATTATATTTTATTTCAGTTAATGTGATGCTGTTTCCAATCTATGTTGGCGAATGTTCACAATACTTATGCTTTTTTTCGAGTTAGATTATTGTAAATATGATTATTTTAAATGTTTTCAGAAACTCTCAAACTGATAGCGTTTTTGTTTTGATTAACTTGGTGCGATCGAATGTTTATTTTTAAATTCATAATCCATGAATCCTGTTCATTTTACAATGTGTAGGCTGTAGCTTTTATAGCCTAATGGTCTCTTGTATTTATTTTTTCAGAAAATTTGTCGAAAACTCCATGCTTTAATCGCTTATTGTGTTTTTTAAGTAGTAAATTAAATCAATAAATAACAAAGTTAGCTGGAAGTAAATTTAGTTTTGGTTTCGCATCCAAATTACGCTGTCATTTTAATCTAATACTGTATAAAAATGAAAACAGAAGTTGCCTTTGTCAAAAATACCATCGCTTCTGTGAATTTTTTCTCACGGTGTGTTTATACCCATAATTTCCAAGAACAGCTTACAAACTTTTTTTTTATATAATCAGTAAAAATAGTATTTGTAAAGCTGATTGATAAAATTGACAAGTACGGGCTAGCTTGCTTAAGTATATTTTTTAATAATACCTAAAGTAGATTTAGATGATATTCAATTCGAAATATAAATTTTTTGGGCTGGGCTCCTAAAGATCTTCCAGGTTCAAAACGTTAGAATTTACTTTTTCTTTTTTTACTCTGCTCTGATCGGTCATCTTTTAGAAAAAGACCCATCATTTTTTTTTTTTCTTTCTTTTTTTTTTATTACGAAACCGCTTCTTAGCAATGGCCTGGGAACTAACCAAGGTGTCCATGAAGCGATGAAAATGGAACAAGATTTCACCAATAATCAAACAGTTCGTGGTAAGGAACGGTAGTAAGGAGTGACCAGGCTGAATAGTAACCGTAAATCTAAAAAACGGAATTTTGATGCCAATATATACATCAAAAGAACCGGAATTTTATGCTGATTTTAAATATATAAGTTTTATCAAGTTTAGTCTTACCCATCAAAAGTTAAGAGCCTGCGAAAATTGGCCTTATTTTCTAAAAAAGGGGGAAGCGCCCCCCAAAAGTCATAGACTCTTAATGAAAATTACACCATCAGATTCAGCGTATCAGAGAACCCTACTGCAGAGGTTTCAAGCTCCTATCCGCCAAAATATGGAATTTTGTATTTTTTGTCAGAAAAAAAGATCACAGATGCTTGTTTATTTGTTTGTTTGTTTGTTTTTTTATGGGTGACCGTATCGACCCAGTGGTTCTAGAATGTCGAGAGAGGGCTCATTAAAAGTTCTAGTTGCCTTTTCAAGCGACCAAAAAAATTGGAGGGCAACTAGGCCCCCTCAGTATTGGTTATTGGGAAGTATATTAACGTTTTCCGGGATAATTTTTTTCTGGTGGTGGGGGGGGGGTCGAGGGAGGGGGTTACGTGAGAGGATCTTTTCATGGAGGAGGATAATTTCCATGAAGAGGACGCTGGACTTCCCAGCGTTATTTAAGAAAAAACAATCAGAAATTAAATAAAAAACAAATTTTAACCTAAAGTAAGGAGTAACATTAAAACTTCAAACGAACAGAAATTATTGCGTATATGAGGGGGTTCGTCCCCTCGTCAATACCTCTCTCTTTACGCTAAAGTATTCTTAGTAATTCCAAAAGAGCTATTAATTCTAATTAAACGGCCTTTGTGATTAAAGGGTCATTCTTAAAGAAATGGGACAAAATTCAAACTATAGTGTAAAGAGCGAGGTAGGCTATTGACGAGGGAGCGAACCCCCTCATATACGTAATAAAAATATATGAATATAGAAGTTCGTTACGTAAGCTAATTTGTAAGTTACTTATATTTATTACTAATAAAAACGTTCGTAAATAAAATTAAAAGTTCTAGTGGCCTTTTTAAGTAACCAAACAAATTAGATGGCAACTAGGCCCCCTCCGCCTCCCCTTTTTCTCAAAATCGTCCGATCAAAATTTCGAGAAAACCATTTATCCAAAAAAAACTAATATGCAAATTTTGTTTTAATTGTTCATGTACGGTGAGCCAAAATCAAAACCTGCATTAATTCAAAAACGTTCAGAAATTAAATAAAAAGAAGCAAGTTGTTTCAACTGAAAGTAAGGAGCAACACTAAAAGATAAAGCGAAGAGAAATTATTGTAAATGAAGGGATTTGTCCCTCCACAGTATCTCGCTCTTTACGCTAAAGTGTTTTTTGTAATTTCAAAAGAGCTATTTGTTCCAATTAAACGGCCTTTATGATTGAGGGGTCATTCTTAAAGAATTGGGACAAAATTCGAATTTTAGTGTAAAGAGCGAGGTATTGACGATGGGGCAAGCCCCCTTAGATACGTAATAAAAATATACGAATATAGAAGTTCTTTATGTAAGTTAATTTGTAAGTTACGTATATTTATTACTAATAAAAACGTTCGCAAATAAAATTAAAGGTTCTAGTGGCCTTTTTAAGTAACCAAAAAAATTAGAGGGCAACAGGGCCCCCTCCCCTGCCCCTGTGTTCTCAAAATCGTCCGATCAAATCTTTGAGAAAGTCATTTAGCAAAAAAAAAAAATGCAAATTTCGTTTTATTTATTCATGTACGGTGAGCGAAAATCAAAACCTGCATTAATTCAAAAACGTTCAGAAATTAAATTAAAAAAAAATTTCAACTGAAAGTAAGGAGCAACATTAAAGGATAAAACGATAGAAATTATTACGGATATGAGGGGGTTCGTCCCCTCTGCAGTATCTCTCTCTTTACACTAAAGTATTTTTAGTAATTTCAAAAGAGCTATTTATTCTAATTAAACAAACCTTTGCGATTCAGGGATCATTTTTAAAGAATTGGAACAAAATCATTTTTAAAGATGAACAAAACATTAATAAATCAAAAAGAGTTCTACTCGTTTTGAAGTTTTTGCTCTTACTTTAAACGTCTTCAATTATAATTCATTGTCCTCGGTTTCGCGAAACTTCGTGATGTATATATTGTAAACGATTTCTTATCGGCCTCAACCCAATGCGAAATATTTTCAAACTTATCCTTTGACCTTGTTTGCTCTTGATTCGACTTCGGGATGGACATTTTGTAAACGTTGTTTACATTAAAGATAATGTGTTGTCAATTGCTCAATGAAAATGTGGATCAAGGTACTATTATCCTTATAATTTGATATTTGCTTATTAAGGATCTTTTATTTCTACAACCAATTCTTTTTTGTAGAAGCCGTTTATGAGCTGGTGTTGTCTTGCTGATAAGCTAACTAATGTTACGTCAAATGTAAAAAAAAAAAAAAATTTGGTGTGAATACCAACGTTGTAAGCTTGGAATCAATCTTGTTAACATGTCGTGTCTTATCAATTTTTTTTTCTCTCAGTCCGAATTTAAATTTGAGGAAAAATCTATGCCTTCCAACAAAACATGATTACCTATAGATTAAACTAAAAGTGAGAAAACAAAGTTTTGGTTTGAAAATCGTATACCAGATGAACCTGCTTTTTTCTATTCTTTCTCCTTTTCGTTGGTTTTTGGACAGTTTTTGTAACTTATTTTAGTCAATCACAAAGATTGAGATGTACTTATTATCAATGCCAGATAATCTCGGATAAATTTTCCCTGGTATCAGTTGGGAAGGCAAAACTATTCTAGACTTCATAACACATATGATTTTAGTGCCCTAAATAAAATTATGAACGGATTCAATGAATTTTTGAATATCTTGAGAGTACATAATCCAGTAATAGGGTTGGAAATAAATTTACAAAGATCACTTCACTTGAGGTGGAAATAAATAAGTTTTATGGAGAAAAGCCAGGAAAGGGCTTTAGTTAACGGGAAGATTTACCAAGTAGTTTATTTTGCTTAACTAGGTAGCGTTGTTAAAATTACGGATGAAGTGAAGATTTAAAAAGAAGAATAACCAAGGCGTAGGGTTTTCTTTCGCAGTTGGAAATGGTTTGGCAGAATGGTGTGGTAAATTTTAGAGCTAAGGTTGGGATACTAAAAGCTTCTGTACTGACAGGAGCCAAGTATGGCTCTGAAACGGGGCACTTAGTAAAGTTGAGGAAGATATGTTTGAGATTTTCTACGGGAACTATCCATGAATAGTTTTAGGTGCAATAAGTTGTAAGAATATATCAAACAATAAGTTGAACAAAAATTTGGTTCAGGTCAATATTGTATGTTCTAATGAAAGAAGGGTTAAGACTAAGCTCTACGGATAGTAGTTGCCGAAAATCTTGCTTTTTGACAATCGTCCTCAAACTGAGCAGACGCCACTAGATTAGATTTAAAGGAAGTGAAAACTTCGTGGGAAGGAGTAAAGAGCGAGACTCGTAATAAACAAGGCAAAGGAGGAATGTGTACAGCTGTACTGACCTCATATGGCTTGGTGCAGTGATGTGCTGTCAGTAGCAGTAATAGTAAATGACTTGTGCATTAAAATAAAAGTTAGGAATGTATTTGTCTTTAAGGTTGTTACTGATGTCTGTTTTAAAGACCCAATTACTTAGAACTTTGGTCAGTTCGTCTAGTAGCATTTCTTTGGTATCCCTTTTTAGATTAGTACCTGACTTCTACTAAAACTTTAAGCTCAATGATTTCTTTTTCAATTTTAGCCGCTAATGTGTTATTATCTGAAATGGGTGACGTCAAATTAGCGGATTTCGGAGTTGCTGGTCAACTGACAAACACTACTTCAAAGAGGAACACATTCGTAGGGACGCCTTTTTGGATGGCACCAGAAGTAATCAAACAATCGGCCTACGACGCTAAGGTATTTATTGATTCTCTCTTAGTTTAAGTTACCAACATTTGAGTTGACATAGTCCCACGGCCTTATCATATATAATTGGTCATTAAAGACCTTCTACGAATAATAATTGAAAATATATTTTGCGCACAGGAGCTTTTAGCGGCAAAGACGAAACTACATGCAAAAAAAAGCTGAAACCTAGTCCTGCCCATTCGTCTGGGATAATATTTTTTTTTAAATAATTCGCGCTATTTTATGCGGAGGTCGCAAGCCTATTTGTGTATTTTTTTTTGCAGGACTCAGTTAAGCCACCCGGATGTTCAATTCTGGGTTTCAGTGTATATTCGTGAAGAACTTTCTGTTTCTTCCGGATAATTTCTGTGAGTAATATTTATCTAAGTGTATTATTGAAGTCTCCAAAATTGCATAAATAAGCAAAATTGGCTCTGAAGAGTTTGTCTTTGGGTCGCTGTTGCTCAGTGGCCAGAGTAGCCAGCACAGTTTGCAGGAATCCTTTTGTTCGAATCTCACTGATGGATAATACAAATTCCCATTATCTGCCTTCCGCCAGCCCTAATGGTATGGAAGTGCCTTTCAGTAAAGGCGCATTTTGGCGAATTTGTCTATGCGTCACTCAGCGAAGGACAACCCGGGGAAACTAATAATACCTAGTATTGGCGTGCTCTTTCAATGTTGAATTTCATCAGAATTGAATTTCTAAGTACCCGTACAATAGAACTCTTTTTGAGTAACTTATCCTTAACAACCATAGCAATATCTAGGAACACTTCCATTATGGAATTTATTTTTTAACTCAGTGCACTTTGTCTTGCTGAAATTTTAAAAAGGCCAATTGAAATTTGGAGCCACAAGAAATCAGTCTGGGTTATCATCAAGGGTTACATTTGCTTCAGGTACCTAGCATTTTAGCCTAACATTGGAAACGACGAATTTTTCCTATCGTGCAAGACTGGCAAAAAATCTGCGGTTAAAAATTACAACTCTACAAGATTCGGATAGAGGCGCGGTCATTATTTTAACAATAATTGCTTTTTATTAGTTGAACAAGGCATAAACCAATTCATAGATGTTGGCTTTATACCTTAATTTCTTACCGGTCCAATGAGCTGCTCATGGTCGTTTGCATGAACATCTTCGTTTTAAATATAAAAATATAACTGCAGGTACTGGTCATTATTAAACGCCAAATCAATTCAATTTACTATTTTTGCTGTCGTAACTCTGATGAAAATTTTTCTTATTAAGCCATAATGTACGTTAAACGATTGCTTTCTGCTGTTCAAGGCAGCTGCTGAATCTCGCATGCGCCGCGCTTATGCAATATCTTCTTTAAATGTAGGATTGAAGTTGGTTGTATCTTAGACCTAGTTCTATGAATTAGCATTGACTGAGCAGTGTAATTACTGCCCACAGTTTTCACTCACTAAACTACTTTCAATTAAGGTTCCTATTCCACTGGAATCCCTGTTAATGTATTTTGCAGTCACAGCTTTAAAAAATGCCCTTTAGAGCCCCCTGGTGAGACAATGTAGACTAGTTTAGGCTATACGAGAAACTTCTCATTAGATGATTCTATTCATTCCAGTTGTTATTGGGCAAAACAGGTTATATTTAAATTGAAACATAGGTTTTACTAGGAGCAAAGGGAGCAATTTGCACAATACCTCACGTAATTCTTAGGATTTTTAATTATTTTGTAAAGTCAAATCCAGTGCAGTCGACACCGCAACGTGGCGTTAAAATAGCAGATAAAGGTTATACACTAGGTCAAAAAATTAGCAATACCACTTGAAATAGTGGTCAATTAGTGAGAAGAAGCAAATCAGTAATGTGTAGGGGAGCGTTTCCCTTCAAATTGGACCTTTCTTATGCATTTCTTGCATTTCAAAACCGACGGAGCTCTCATCGGAGAAACGAATTTTTTTTCGGCACGCACTATTTTCCCGCTTGGTCGATAGGTTCCTCAATGCTCTATTGTTGATTGTCGTTTTCTTTTACAATGGCTTACATATTTTCTGAAGCTGCAACGGTCCCTAAACCATGCACTGATCTGTCGGTATTCGAGCTTGTTGTCACATTGTCAGTCTGTGGTTTTTTCTTCGGTGACTGTGAAATGGGGGTCATTCTTTGCTAGTTTTTTAGATAGTTTTTTTTAGACTAGGGAAGGCACGATTCACGATGTGTTCAGAACCGTTTTTTTGGGGGGGGGCATCTGCCTCTGGCGCTCTGACTGGGGAATTTCCCATTTTGTTCAAATTTTTTAGTTTTATTTGGCCTTTGTTGCTTATATTTTATTCGGGAGATAGGCGCTGTAATTAATTACTCCCTGGACAAATTATTTTCTTTTATATTCTGTTTGACATGTTTTAAACCTGATTCTTTTTCTTTGTAGTTGGATTCATTTAGCATTTGTTCTATCCTTAGTCTATAGTGCTTTACAATTGCTACATAGCCATATACTGCTTGGGTGTAATTGCTTTTGTAAAAACCTAATTTATTTTCTTTGAAAATCTTACCGACATTTTTCCAACCTAATGCTTTCTTTTATTAATTGGGTTCCTTTGGCATTTGTCATATCTTTAGACTAGAGCTTCACAATTGCTGCATAGGCGTATTCTATTTGGGTGTAATTGCTTTGGTTTGAATTTTCACAGTTGCTATAACTACCTGTAAAAGGTCAGCTCAGTTCGTAACATAGCTTATTAATCCCCAAAGAAGGTTTGATTTCTTGGAAGCACTTTGTAAAACAATATTTATTCAGTGGGGGGGGCCTTATCTTTCCACTTTCTTCTTTTCAGTATCCTGAACGTTGTCTGCTATTCTTAAGCATTAAGTTCTAATGAACAAAACTAGTTTTTTTTCTTTTGAAAACTGGTTCCCAACTGTTGTTTATGTTGCAAAATAGCACATATAGCATCTAAGTTGGTGATATATAATCTTCCCAATGAGTGCGTGTTTCTTTCTGTGTATATACATTGAAAATAAGCTGAAGTTATTTATAAAAAAAAAGGAGTAACATGCAGAATAAATATTTGTGTGAGCCAAAGGCCCAAGTCCGCTACGTACGAGGGCTAAAGGTTGAGCTGCCAAGTGCAGGAAGTCAAGGGAGGCGACAAATAGCCCGTATATAAACTTTTTTCTTGCTAAAGAGCCTTTTTTAGTATGTATCAGCCGTCTCTGCCGTTCTTTTTTGAGCAAAAGTGTGCTTCACGTGCTTTTTTTGTCCGTCCGCTTCCTTTACTGTCTCATTATTAGCTCCTTTTTTTCAGATTTCGTTGCTTGTTATTTTCATTTATTCACATTTGAATTTAATTGTGAATAGCTTGTTAAAGTGTTGGGATTATCTCAAGCTGTTTTATTCATTCACTATATTTATAAATACCCCCATCTTTTTTTTTTTTTTTTTTTTTTTTTTTTTTTTTTTTTTTTTTTTTTTTTTTTTTTTTTTTTATAATAGCAAGAGACTGTTGTATTCGCCGGTATCTTAGAAGAAAGCTTTATTAAATATACGGTCAACAAAAAGAGATTTGGTTCGGGAAATGACTTGTATGGAAGCTTGGAACCATATAGCTCCATTCTGTCTGTTTCAAAGAGTCTTATCTCCCAAAGAAAATGAAAAGTTTTCAAGATTAATGAGTAGAATGGAGACGTCGTGTCACGTCCTCATGTTTACATTGTTTCACTTAGTTCTTTTTTTTTTCATCGAGATATAAGCTTCAGACTGTCGACTGAAGATCCTAGACTGGCAGTGTCTGCATCTGATGCGGTTGAGACTTTCTTGAAAGTGGGCAGAAAAGCCTTGGCGGATATTTAGTAAAAAGTGGATATGTTTCATTTTTTTGAAATTTGGATGATTTTCTGATTGATCTTCCTTCCCGTGAACTCATCTCGAAACATGTAAACACACAAGTAAACTGGCCTCTTTCGCAGGGCAGGGGGACGCAATAATTTAATTCCTTACTGAACGCAAAAAAAAAATTAATTGTGATAGGGACTATCAAACGCGAGATAACGTTTCACAACTGTAGATACTGATTCAGTTTAGATGGCATTGATATGCTTTGGATATAACATGACCACCCACAGCCTCAGAGGAAAGGTCTTTAAGTTATAACAAATGCGCATTGTTTACGCATAGTATTTGTTATTGGGAAGCATGCATACATTTTAGAAAGGGAAGACGAATTTTCTACTGGGTGGGGGGGGGGTGAATTCGTCAGAGGAAATTATACACTGGGGGAATTTGCCAGAATTCTTATTCATTTTTTTCTTCTTCTTTCTCTTTTCCGTCTCACTTTAACGCGTTAAATTTAATGTTATTAAAATAATTGTCCTGGGTTAATTTTCACCGAGATTGAAGTGTCTAGAGGTTATATCTGTGGGAAGGGAATTTCTTCTTGGAGGTGGGGATAGATTTCCTTGGATTATTTAAAACGTGATCAGAAATTAAATAAATAAAAAACACCGGAAGTCTTTTCTACCGAAAGTAAGGAGCAACATTAAAACTAAAACGAACAGAAATTTTTACGTATATGAAGGAGGTGGTCTCCTCCTCAACACCTCGCTTTTTACGCTAATTTTAGATTTTGTCCCAATTCCTTAGGAACGACTCATGAAACACAAGGGTCATTTAATGGGAACAATAAAAAGTTTAATGTTGCCCCTTACTTTCAGTGGAAAAAAACTCTTTTTGGTTTTATTTCTCCAAGGATTGTCCCTTTAAAATGTCTGCCCTTCTTAGCCTCCTCTACCTCCCCCCTCCCCTAATACAAATGACGCGTACGTGACTGGAGTTTGCACAACCATTTTTCGCAATTAGTAAGGGAAATATTGCGAAATCAGTTATCGATAAACTCAGAACTGTTTCCTGAAATGACCTGTTTAAAGCTTGGGAAGAAATAGCTCCGTGTCTGTGTATTTTCAATGAGTCTTATATCCAATAGGAGAAAGCGGTTATGACCAATGAATGGGATATTTACAATTTTTCAGTTCATAGTATTTAGTTCGTACAATTAAGAGATGTCTCCTTTTCTTTTTTTTCTTTTTTTTTTTTTAATTTAAGACAAGTCTTTCATTTTGCCTTCATTGTTATTCAATATAAATTTGAATTTCCTGTGAAGACGGTAATTACTGAAAAAATGTATATGGTCGGTGCTTAAATTTTGGTGCTCAAGCGTTCTGTCAGAAGAATTCGAAATAAGCAACCTACACACGTATTGAAGAGAATGACCGTAAATTTAAACTCAAGTATTAAATGTACAATCTATAAGTTGGGACCATAGACGCATTAGTTGTATTAAATTGCAGACAGCTTTTTTCCCGAGCTTTTCGCGCATTTTCTTACATATCAACAGCAAAGGTTTCTCTCCAGGGTGTTGCAGAAGAGCAGTTACAGTGGTAGCAAAAGTAGGCGTTAGGTCTGAATAACTTAACTGATATTGCCTCTATTCTTGTTAGATTTGTGGTGGCTATTTACCTGGTCGGGTATGGCGGTATCGTTTCTACTTTATCTGGTATCTATTTCTCTAACGAATCTATGGTTGAGACGTTGTCTGGAAATGACCTGTATTAAAAAAAAGTGGCATTCGTCTATTCTGTGTCCTTTCCAAGGATTTGATCTTTAGAAGAGGAAGATTTTGAAAACTCAACTAGCACATAGGGAATACCGTATCTTATCCTCGTGTTTACATTTTTTCTTAGTATCCTTAACTTTGTGTAATGAAGGAAGCCTTAGAATAAGGAAGTGTGGGAAATTATATCTGCAATGTCCTTTTTTAGTTTAATGTGTATGAAGATATCCTTACAAAAAAAAGAGCACAATAGCTTACTCATGAAATTTAGTCATTCAGACCTGAACTGATTTTTATTTTTGAGTAAAATCCACTATTTTGTTAAAAATAAACACAGCCCGACTCTGATTTTCCAAGGAATTTTAAATATAATCAAACCTGCAAGTAAGGGGGGGCTAGAAGATGTGGGGATGGAGACCAGCTTCTTAAAAATTAGTGTAATTTGGCAGGAGACCCCGAATGGATGTCTTCTAATCTAAAACTGAAAGCTTAAAAAATTGTCTGCTAAAGACTCAAATAAAGCCAAAATTTTGGCCACTTCTCAGATTGAAATTTGAAATGTAATCTTATCAGTTTTTCTATTTTGCAAAATTTTAATAGCACTCAACCCATTTTTCCAAAAAAATACTGTATTTGATTCCCTTGGGATAGGCTCCTCAACCTTGGGGCCTATGGGTACCAGAATTCCACTTAGAACTGGTTTTACTGTTTTTATTGTTTGGTAAATGACGACTTATACTTATTGACGACATGACTGCCTGTCCATGGATTATTCTTTATGGTTGATTGTGTATGGCTATGCTGTTTGACCTATGTGATTGTATGAATGAGTAGGGTTAAGGCCTCATTCAAGTGCTGGTCTATATTAATCTCTAATTTAGGAAAACAGTCTTCCTTTTCTTCTTCTGTCTTCCTTTTCTTCTTCTGTCTTCCTTTTTTTATGTGTTTGTGCTGTTGCATTGGTGATTTCTCTTTTCGTTATATTTAGATTTAGTGTGAAAAAATTCACATAGGGATGCTATACGGAAATATAACACCCTTATTATAAACTCTTTACAGTGTTAAGCCGACAGAGGCTGACACAGTAGCTAACGTTCTTGTAGCAGTCTTCCCTGTATAAAGTTTCTCCCTCTTCCAGATCAAAAAAAAAAAATCCCAAAAGGTCTACACCTTCGTTATGCTCTGTTCTAGTATAATCTGGGATTTTGTTCCCCCTCCTTGCTCTTTACGGGCAATGTATTGGGAGTATTCCAGAGATACGGGTTTTGTACATTTTAGGGCTAAGCCAAACCACCAAAGCTGATGTTTCTTCATCCACATACAGCAACGTTCCCAGGAATTTTTTAAGAGGGGCACTAATAAAAAAAGGGGGGAATGGAGAACATAAACAACAAAAATTTAATAATCCGATTAAAAAGTGTTCTGGTGTTCAGGAGAACTAAGGGTCTCATAGGGACGAGGCCCCATACTATATACTGAATGGGATTGATCTAATCAAACAGTTCGTAGTAACGAACTGTAGAAAGGAGCGACCCGGATCAATAGTAAACGAAACTCTAAAAAACGGAATTTTGATACTAAAAGATACATCAAAAGAATCGGATTTTCATGCTGATTTTAAATATGTAAGTTTCATCAAATTTAGTCTTTGTCATCAAAAGTTACGAGCCTGAGAAAATTTGCCTTATTTTGGAGAATAGGGGGAAACACCCCCTAAAAGTCATAGAATCTTAATGAAATCACACCATCGCATTCAGCGTATCAGAGAACCCTTTTGCGCAAATTTCAAGCTCCTATCTACAAAAATGTGGAATTTTGTATTTTTTGCCAGAAGACAGATCATGGGTGCGTGTTTATTTGTTTTTTTTTTGTTTTTTTTTCAGGGGTCATCGTATCGACTAAGTGATCCTAGAATGTCGCAAGAGGGCTCATTCTAACGGAAATGAAAAGTTCTAGTGCCCTTTTTAAGTGACCAAAAAATTGGAAAGCACCTAGGCCCCTCCCGCGCTCATTTTTTACCCAATGTCAACGGATTAAAATTTTGAGATAGTCATTTTGTTCATCATAGTCAAAAACCATAATAACTATGTCTAGAGATGGCTTACTCCCCCAAAGTCCTCGGGGGAGGGGCTTCAAGTTACAAACTTTGACCATTGCTTACATACATTAATGATTATTGGGAAGTGTACAGACGTTTTCAGGGGAATTTTTGTTTTTTTGGGGGGGGGTTGATGGGAGGGGGCTATGTTGGAGGATCTTTCCTTGGAGGAATATGTCATGGGGGAAGAGAAGTTCAATGAAAAGGGCGCAGGATTTTCTAGCATTACTATAAAAAAATGAAAAAAATAAACATGAAATGTTTTTTTTCAATTGAAAGTAAGGATTAGCATTAAAATTTAAAACGAAAAGAGATTATTACGCATATGAGGGGTTCTTCACCTCCTAAATACCTCGCTATTTATGCTAAAGTATCTTTAGTTATTTAAACTATTTATTCTACGACCTTTCTGATTCAGGGGCCATTCTTAAATAATTGGGATAAACCTTAAGCTTTAGTGTAAACAACAAGGTATTAACGAATATAGAAGTTCGTTACGTAAGTTAATTTGTAAGTTACGTATATTTTTTACTAATAAAAACGTCCGTTGAAAATTAAAAATTCTAGTTGCCTTTTTAAGTAACCGAAAAATTGGAGGGCAACTAGGCCTTCTTCCCCACCCCTTATTTCTCAAAATCGTAGGAGCAAAACTAAAAGAAAGCCATTTAGCCAAAAAAAAAGTTAATATGCAGATTTCATTTGAATAATTTATGTGCGGAGAGCCAAAATCAAACATGCATTAATTCAAAAACGTTCAGAAATTTAACTCAAAGTAAGGAGCGACATTAAAACTTAAAACGAACAGAAATTACTCCGTGTATGAAAGGGGCTGTTCCCTTCTGAACGCCCTGCTCTTTACGCTAAAGTTTTTTACTGTTTAATTAAGTAGAATTGAGAGAAAGTGTCAAACTTTAGCGTAAAGAGCAGGGCCTTGAGAAGGGAACAGCCTTTTTCATACACGGAGTATTTTCTGTTCGTTTTAAGTTTTAATGTCGCTCCTTACTTTCAGTTACAAAAACCTTTTTTTTTTATTTAATAAAAAGTAGGGTTTGGTGCTTCGTTACTAAACCTTTGGCGAAGAATTATTTTAAGTTCCATCTCTCTGAAAAATGTTTAGTAGCCACACTGAAAAAAAAAATTGTATGGAAGTACGCTACCCCCAATCAAATTGGATGTGTCAATCAAATAGACCACTCTTGCCTAACGTGAGGCACTATATGCTCATGCTCTGTAATTTTGTTTTATCTGTATTCCTCCCCTCCTTGAAATTTTCGAGGTTTCCTTATTTGTCCTTTTCCTAAGTTTTTCGTGTAGTAGGCTTCTAAATGGTTGATTAAATAAAAAAAACAAGTTATTTAACTGAAAGTAAGGAGCGACATTAAAACTTAAAACGACCAGAAATTACTTCGTATATGAAAGAGGCTGCTTCCTCATCAACGCCTCGCTCTTTACGCTAAAGTTTGACTCTTTCTCTCAATTCTTCTTTTTAAAACAGTAAAAAACTTTAGCGTAAAGAGCGGGGCGTTGATGAGGAAGCAGCCTCTTTCATATACGAAGTAATTTCTGGTCGTTTTAAGTTTTAATGTCGCTCCTTACTTTCAGTTAAAAAACTTGTTTTTTTTATTTAATTTTTGGACGTTTTTGAATCAATGCATGTTTTGATTTTGGCTCTCCGCAGAGGAATAATTAAAACAAAATTTGTATTTTTTTTTTTTTTTTGCTAAATGGCTTTCTCATAATTTTGATCGAATGATTTTGAGAAAAAAAGAGCCGGGGAGGAAGCCTAGTTGCCCTCCGGTTTTTTGGTTAGTTAAAAAAGCAACTAGAATTTTTTATTTTTTACGAATATTTTTATTAGTAAAAGATTTACGTAACTTATAAATTAGCTTAAGTAAAGAACTTTTGTATTCTCATATTTTTATTACATATATGAGGGGGTTCCCCCCTTGTCAGATCCTCGCTCTTTACATTAAAGCTTAAATTTTGTCCCAATTCATTAAGAATGACCCCAGAATCACAAAAGCTGTAGAATAAATAGTTGAAATTACTAAAAATACTTTAGCGTAAAGAGCGAGGTATTAGGAGGAGGTGAGCCCCTCAAATGGGTAATAATTTCTGTTTGTTTTAAGTTTTAATGCTGCTCCTTACTTCCAGCTGAAAGAACTTTTTCATATTTATTTTTTCATTTTTTTTAAATAATGCTAGTAAATCCTGCGCTCCCTTCATGGAGATTTTCTTCCGCCATGACAAACTATCGATGGAAAGTTCCCCCAGCATATCCCACTCTTCTCAACCCCTCCCCCAACCAGAAAAATCCTCCTGAAAACGCCTGTACACTTCCCAATAACCATTACTATATGTAAGCACTGGTCAAAGTTTGTAACTTGTTGCCCTCCCACGGGGACTGTGGGGGAGTAAGTCGTCCCCAAAGACATAGTTATAAGGTTTTTCGACTACGCTGAATAAAATGGCTATCTCAGAATTTTGATTTGTTGACTTTGGTAAAATATTTAGCTTGGGAGGGGGCCTAGGTGCCCTCCAATTTTTTTGGTCACTTAAAAAGGGCACTAGAACTTTTCATTTCCGTTAAAATGAGCCCTCTTGCAACATTCTAGAACAACTGGTTCGATACGATCACCCCTGGGAAAAAGAAAAAAAAACAAATAAACACGCATCCGTGATCTGCCTTCTGGCAAAAAATACAAAATTCCACATTTTTGTAGATAGGAGCTTGAAACTTCTACAGTAGGGTTCTCTGATACGGTGAATCTGATGGTGTGATTTTCGTAAAGATTCTATGACTTCTAGGGGGCGTTTCCCCCTATTTTCTAAAATAACGCAAATTTTCTCAGGCTCGTAACTTTTGATGGGTAAGACTAAACTTGATGAAACTTATATATTTAAAATCAGCATTAAAATGCGATTCTTTTGATGTATGTATTGGCATCAAAATTCTATTTTTTAGAGTTTTGGTTACTATTGAGCCGGGCCGCTCCTTACTACAGTTCGTTACCACGAACTGTTTGATACATAATTCTTTCGATCATTTTGAGCCGCACTATTTCTTTAGTGTCAATTTTTAGGAATAAATTTATGTTTAATTTGTATATGCACTGTAAAAGAAGAAAAAGATACTTTTGACCATTAGAACAACTACTTGGACAGCCTGTCTTTTGAAAGCCTGATTTGCAAAATAATCCATTGATATTAAAGAACTACAAGATTGACTTCATTTGATTAGAAACGATAGTCTGTTTTCAACTATTGTTAGTTATGTATTTTCAAAAATATGAATTATCCTTTTTGCCAAGAAACAAATTTTTATGAAGAGAATCGATCCAGCGGCGTAAAGCATATGTGAATCATTTAAGTTTTGTTTTACAGGGAACCTAGGACTGTCAAAAACTATTACCCCTCTTTGCTAGAGCTTGACCAAAAATCATGTAAGGAAGAAAAGAAAAGATGATTTTTAAGAAAATCCATACAAGATATTGGAAGAAAAATTAGTTTTTAAATCAAGGATTTGGAAATTTGAGCACTAATCTATTATAGCACCTTGACAAATTTGAAAGACTTCCAAATTGAACATACATAATTAATATCTAGATGTGAGCTTAGGCAAGTAATTTCTTATGGAAATTTTACTTAATTACTCTTTCTTCTCTCTTGACTGTATTATCAATTTTTATTGATTTCTGCCTATTTCAACCTAGGTCTTACACCTTATCTAATCTCTCAAAAGGAAACAAACTGAGCCTATTAACAATGTTGTTTCCAAAGAGAGACATTTCTTATTCATGACTTAAAACTACAGTTTTTCCGATGCAAATAAGCTTGATGGTCAGTTAATGAATGGTGAATAGCCCACGTTCTTTTGTAAACATAGTATCTCTGATGAGTCAAAGATATCTTAACTCTCTGGTTCAAATTCAGTATGCATCTTTTACCAAGTTTTGTACATTTTTACTTGGTACTTTTCTTTGATGCTTTGGCGCGGCGATGTGGTGTAAGTGATTATCTTATTCTAGGGTTTTTATTTATGGAGCTTTGGAGACCAACACTCCACCTTAAACCCTAATGGTTTTTAAAATTCCTTCCACTATTTCCTGGAACTTCCTATTGCTGGTTTGTTTTCTTTTCCTGTCGAATTTGACCCTTGCCCAAAAAATGTTCCTGTGTCCCTCCTTGGTTCAAGATAAAGAGATATGTTGGTTCGTTTTTACTCTTGCGTGATGTTTTAGCCTACTTTACAAGGAGAAATTGACCAAGTGGTCAATTCTACCAAGAATTGAAAAAAAATTCTACCAAGTGGAGGAATTGACAAAGGCTAAAACTACCTTCACTGCTATGTAAGCTATTCAGCAGTTAACTTAACACCTTATGTAGCAACTAAGTTCGATAAACTTATTCGATTTTGTTTTTTTATTTCTCGTTCTCGAGTTGGTTGATGATTGGTTGAATTTCCTCTTTTTACATAAAAGCGGCTGACTGTCCTTTGTCGCCAAGCAATGGGAGGAATGACGTCAAACTCTGTGAGCTAAATTTCCGCTGGATGTTAAGTCCAGGGCCATTTGCGTGCTGCATTTCCATGGAGATAATTGTTTCGAAGCTATTTCAAATTGATTTCCTTTCTCTATTATAGGACCTTCTCGTAATTTAATTACTTGAACTTTATACAGTTGGGCTCATATATGCTAGGTTTATATGCATGCGGGTGGGGGGGATTGCTCCCCCGTTGTCTTGAGATATTTACCATTTTACCTTTAATTTAACTGTTTTACTTACCCCTATTTTCGGATTTTTCCTGTGAAATCCGTCAGAAGAAGTATATATTATTAAAATTGGAGTTAATTACATAATATTGACCAGTCCTTTAACTTGGCTTTGTTTCGTGTTAATCCTATTGCTATGGATCCGTTCCTATAGGCAGGCATGACCGGCTGGTCAAGGCTAGTATTAGAATGAAGAGGAATTGAAGCAGATTGATAGCGACCTTCCTCTCCATTTTCTTGAAAATAATATATATGTTCTTATATGTTCTTATATAAAAATCAGACTCTTTTTGACAGCCTCGGTCCAACAGACAAACAAATCACTTCCAAAATGCACTGAAAACTTTTAAAAACTTTGGTTAAGTAATCAAGCAGGGATTTATTTGGGAGGGCTTACTCTTTCTCAAAGGAGAGTTTTTTCATATTTCCCTTTTTTTTCTTTTTCTTTTTTACTGTGAAAAACTAGCATTTTACTGAAAACACAAAATCAATGCAACAAAACGCCATTAGGAGCAGAAAGTACATACGCCGCAGAAAATAAAAAGAAGAATTTTTAAGGCTTTCAACAGTCTTTCAAAGACCAAAAAACCAGTAAATTTTAGTTTACAGTTTTAATGTTCTCAAAACCTCAAGTAAGTTCGATTTTCAGCGAAGTGGTTTTTATGAGTCAGTTTATTCGTAAAAAATGTTGCAAATATATGTTGCATGAACTACTAAGCAGTAATTTGTGTTCATCTTAGATGCCATCTTCTCTCTAAATTAATCAGAAAACTTTTTTTCATTGATTAGATTCAAAATCAGCTTTGATAACCAATTCTCCTTGCACTAGGTTTTGGCTCTTTAGGCTTATAATTTTCAACCAGAATGATATCAAGCCATGGCATATTTTTAAGTTTTCGGTAAGTGTTAGTACGACTTTAGGAAGATGATTTTGGCACTGATTGGAAGTCGGCAAGGAAAAATATGCTGTTAAATTGGCTGCAGTGATTCAAAAGGTGGTATTTAAGGGTACCTTCTAACTCGTTTTGGCCCTTAAAAAGGGGAATAAAATTATTAATTTGCGATCGAATGAGCCCGCTCTCGAGTTTCTATGACCAGCTGTTCTATCAACTGAACAGCTGTCGTGAGATGTGTACTTTATATATTTTGATTTCGGACTTCAGTACCTATGTCTTAGTTATTTTTAGTGATCAAAAACATTGTAAAGGCTTTTCCTAAATGATACCCGGAGGGATATGTTTAGAGGTACGTACCCGAGGACCTAACCCTGAAAGTTTCAACCTTATGACTAGTTTCATTAACATGTAGCACGACCATTTTTCTGTTGAAATGTATGAAGCATTTGTTTTACCTGGGTCATTTGCATAATTTGGTCCCTTATTAGGCCTTTTGATGTTTTTGATTGAAACGATAACCTTGAAGTTTTGATTTGATGACATGGGTGGCTTTGAGGGTACTTGCGACGTTTAAGTGGAGTCGAGGGGCATACTGTTTATTTTTTGTCCTTCAAAGTGGCGCTAGGGCTTCTAATTTGCGACCAAACAGTCCCTCTTCTAAGTTCCTATGACTGTTTGATGTAGAAGACAGACATAGAAAAGAAAACGTGGGAGGTACACTGCCCTTTACTGTCAACACAATTGCTTTGACTGGGATATTTACCACTTTTCTGTGTTTAGTTAAACTTTTGATCAGATATTGTCATAATTTTCTACACTGATTTCGGAGATTATAAACCCTGAGCAGCAATAATTATTCTTGCTCAGAATTTTTAAGAGCTTTTTCTGATGGGCTGATTTCAACTAAGCTCATCACTTAAACTCAGGTTTTGGCTGAATCCAATTCTCAATGTTAGTTACAACTTTGTTGCGAATGGGGTTGGGTTCTACTGATCCGAAATTAGCTGATTTTGGGTGTTAGTGAAGCATCATTGTCAATGGGTCTGAAGGTCAATCATATACCATTCAAAGAAAATTTAAATCAGGGATTTGCCCTTTTATTCCTCTTGGATATATTGTCATGTTTGACGAAACTGAATGAGAAAGCTTATTACCACTTTTCCATACTTTTTTTTAAGGTTTTCACAGTCATTGAGTCTGACTGCATATCAGTTTGTTCTGAATCTACAGGGGTCTGGCATGGCTTCTTAGTCATGTGTGTAAAGATTAATTAAATACTGTTGTGTTCAATAAGCCTCTTATTGAAAAATCTAGCCTTCTTTGAACCATAAATTTCTAATATTTGGGCGTGAAAGCAGTGAAAAAAAATAAACCCCTCCCCTCATATCGGAAAACTCAATGGTCCACCCTGAAGGTCTAGTATTTGTTTACCCATGTAATCGGTTTATGTAGGATTCACAACTCAATATGATCGACATTAATCTGTTGTTATGGTAACAAACATGGGATTAGGAAGCTAATCTGATGATTCCCATAGCTACATCGCAAAGGCGTATACATAATAATAAGTGGGGATTGAGCCAAAAGTATTTGCTTGCTGATACTTTATTATGTAATCTAGAAGGTAGTAGACTGGAAGGGACAGAAGGCTCCCAAGATCAAAATACGTATGCGAATAGTCTTCGCACTTAGAGGTCATATTTTGTTTATTTCGAGGACAGGTCTCTGAAGCACAAAAATAGGACATTTGTAGATCTAAATATCAAGATTGTCATGTATTTTAACATATTATTTTTAAAATCTTTATTTTGTGGCGGCGTAAAAGTTGGAACGAGACACGCGCCCGTGCTGGGATAGCCTTTTTTGCAATCTTCCTGGACTTTCCTCTGCTCCTGTCTCTCGAAAAGTAAGCATGAAACCATCAATTAAAGTCTTGCCACAAGCGATGCGATAAATGACAGAAATGGCCGAAAATAAGGTTTATCATAAGTCAATACAAATCAAGTGCTTGTTCTTAGTCTGGAAGAATCCTGGTATTACGGTCTTCAATGAAAATTATTAATGTTGTGTTGCGAGAGCAACACTTTGCTTTTGTCGTGGTTTTTTTATTCTTTTTTTTTTTTTTTCTAGCACCCCGATTTCAGCTTATTCCTAGAAAGGGGTAAGGGAATAACCTCTCGGTTTTTGCGGAAAGTGTGGACCTTAGGCCGGATTGATGAATATGACTTTCCATTTGGAAAGCTTCGTAGAACTCTTGCCTGGGGCCAAAAAGGATGGTTTGGCTTGTCCTTGAGCCAGAGCCTATAGTGTGTGAAGTGACTTGGAGCTTTATTTGCCTATGTCAGAGAGAACTATCTGAAGTTATGCAGTGAAGCTTTCGTTTCATCAAACCATGTTTCTGCTTTCGAGTGGAAAGCTCCGTTCCAGCAGGCAAGCAGGCAGACACCAGTTTCAAATTGAAGATGGACTAAAATCTATAAGTTTTAAATATATGCGGCAGTTACCCGGCCCCACAGCCAATATATCTTCTTTAAGTGATAAATAGAAAAATTTACAGAAACGAAAAAGTGGTGCAGAAACCCATTTCTGTTCGTAATTTCAACTGAGTTTTTCATTCGGTTTTTCGCACTTGGGATTGCGGTAGAGAAATGGTGTCTGAAACTTTAGAAGTTCTCTCATTGTTAAAGAAATTAGAGTTTATCCTTTGCTTCTTTCTAAGTGATGACGTCACAAACTTGGCCTACGGCAAAAAAAGTCAACTTTTGAACTAAGACAGACAGATTTTTTGACGCCAGTCGGTAGCTCTTGATGAGCTCATCAAAGAATATGTCATCCATTTTTTGGTAGAAAAATTCTTTTATGAAGATTTACCAGTTTGAAATTTTAAAGGGGTTGACAACTTCAGTAGTAAGGTACACATTGAAACCAAAAATAGGCCGATACAGAAATGGTGTCAGATATGCCTCTTAAACTTTAAAAGTTCTCTTATTTCTAAAGAAATTAGAGTTTATCCTTCGCTCCTTTCTAAGTGATGACGTTAGAAACTTGGCCTACGGCAAAAAGTCAACTTTTGAACTAAGACAGATAGATTTTTTTCGACGACGGTCGATAGCTCTTGATGAGCTGATCAAAGTATGTCATCCATATTTTGGTAGGAAAGTTCCTTCATGAGATATACCTGTGTGAAAGCTTAAAGGGGTTGACAACTTCAGTTGTAAGGTTCACACTGAAACCAAAAATAGGCCGATACCAATTGCAGACATATAGGTGAGTTTTGAGCAACAATCGGCTGTTAGCTCATAATCATATTCGGAAATGAGGTGTTTGCAACTTTTGCGACTTGGTGTACCTAGTATTTATTTTAAAATCCTTACAGATTAACAACTTCAGCGTTTTATTGAAGAGAGGAAACAAAACCAAAGTGTTGTTCTCGCAACACTTTACTCGGCGAAACCGAACAAAGGTTGTTTCTACACCTCACGTTGCCCATGCAACGTAGATCTAGTATTTCTTTTAAATTATATTAAAAAAAGAAGTTCTGAAAAATTACAGTTGAGAATAGTCTTTGGTGATAGTTGGATTTATCGATGTTCTCTCTTTCAGTATAGCAAAATATTACGACCGGTATTTAGTAATGGTTCTTACTCTGTTCTTTTGGCGCAGATAATTTATAAAAAACTATTATCGCTTTTAAATGTTTCTAGTAATATGAAATGAAATAAATGAACATCAATATCAATTATATAGACTACAAAAAAATAAATAAAAAGATACCAAAGAAAGAAACTACTTTGTAGAAATAGAAAATACAAACTACTAGCTATTTTTTGGCTTTCAAGAATAACAGTATCATGCTATTTTTACTTGAGTTAGTTCCATCTTTTACTAATCTGATGGATGGTCCTGGAAAACTTTTTTTTTTGAAGAAGCAGATCTATAAAGCTAGGCGCATTTGTAGGAACTCTATTGTGGATGGGAGTAACATTTTGTGGGTTCAAATTAAAGAAAAAATTAGAGAAGTGAATTATACAACAAATACTGGGAAATGCGGAAAAAATCGTAGAAACTTTTCGATTTTCGTAGAAAGGTATCTGTGACTAGGAGATCAAATTTGCAGAGAACCACAAATGCGCTTATTACTGGCTGTTGAAGGTCTTGTAGACTTAGAAATATTATTGGGAACAAACTTGGTCCAATTGTCAAATCAAGTTCTAGTTGTGTGTGTGTGTGTTTTTTTTTTTTTTTTTTTTTTGGCACTAACCCAGTCGATGAATTAAATCGCTTAAAGTATTATGTAACATCCCACATGTGTGTCCTCCTCATTTACAAGTGGGATTTCTTACGGGCCCTGAAGAAACATGTCATAAACAATCTCCTTTACGTAATGAGCGCCCGCTCAGTGGATTGCTCACTAGGGGCCCCGATGGAATTAGATACTAGGGCCCCTGTTGGTTTTCATTTCTAAGGGACCCTGCTGGGATTACTTGCTATTGAATTGGATGCTAGGGGCCCGGTGGTTAGGCTGGGGAGTCGATGAAATTGGATTCTAGGGTGTGCCCCGTTGAAATTGCATCCTAGGAACCCCCCCCCCAGTTAAATTGGATGCTAGGGCCCCATTGGAATGGGTTGCTAGAGGCCCCCTTTGGAATTAGATGCTAAAGGAGCCTAGTGGAATTGCTCGCTACGGTCCGGTGACTTGGAGGCTCCCTACTAGCGGGCCGGAAGGTTTTTTCCCTGACCCTCGTAGGTTTTTTAAACACTCTTTATTATATAACAAAGAATGAAGTGACAGATACCTGCGTCTAGAAGAAGTTTTTTAAAAAAAAGTGTCCGTTAGGGATTCGAAAGAATGCCCTTGTCGGACGAATTATGATATAACTACTCTTATTGGGTGGAATTTTTCAGGTGAAATTTTACACGGGGTGGCGAATTTTGTCGCATGATTTGAATAACCGTCAGAAATAAAATTTAAAAATCAAGTTTTATCAACTGAAAGCAAGGAGTAGTTTTAAAACTTAAAAGGAAAAGGAATTGCTCTAAAGTTCTAATTGTTCTAAATGCCAAAGTTTGACTTTTTGCCACAATCATTTAAGAAAGGCTCCTCAAATACAAGGACCGTTGAAATCGAGCGAATGATATCTTTAAAGAACTTTAAGACTTTAGCGTTAAGAGCGAGATATAAGGAAGGGGCAGCACCCATCATTTACGGAATAATATCTGTTCTTTTTAAGGTATTATGTTGCTCCGTGAAAGAGGACTCTCATTTGAAAGAAAACACTTTCAAATTTAATATACTTCATGAAAAGATATTAGGTAGTCTTTACTAAAAGAGGTGCTGACTCCTATTCGGTACTATAAGTGCTGATGAATTTTAGGTTTTCGGTCAGACCCGGTCTCCCTTACCCACACAGAGGAGACATGCCTCTACAAATCTAAACAGTGCACGGAGACCATATAGGGGAGCCTAATTAGTTTGCTAGTTCATTATATGTTTGTTTTTGTTTTCTTTTTTTTGCGTAAAGCTTATGTCTTCGAAAGGAATGTTTTTTTTATAGTAAAGTACTCACCTAAATGAAACAATGTGATATGTGTAATTTTATCAAAATTCGATAATGACCACAAAATCGTTAGAAATCACCTGGTCTCATCAGCAAGTTGGAAAAAAGGGTTTCAAATAAACTGTAAATAAAGAAAAAGAAGAAAAATCATTTTTTCTGTTATGACAGAACAAAACCTTATATTTGTTTGAAAGGTAAATGAGCTTGCTCTGTCCAATTCCTTCCAATTCCAATGGACTTCTTCCAAAAAGTCATTCCAATGACTTCTTCCAATTCCTTTTGAATTGTTTTGATTTATGACTGTACTTTGTTTTAATTACGATGTTCCTCCATAAAGGGATGGGGGCTAATAGGTGTTTACCTTAATTTTGCTTTCAACAAACCCCCCTCTCGTAAAATATTTGAGCCTTAATATATCCTTTTTTCCTGTCCCTGTGGGGTCTCAAATCGGAGGGGGTGACTTGGCATCATTTACCATTGGGCAAATTTAGTCTTCCCAAATTAATAATGGTGCCACCTTAAAGGTTAATAATGACAGGGGAACCAATTAGCGAAATTGTAGGAAGGTTCGCTGGGATTTTTTCTTTTTTCTTGAATGAAGATATAAAAGAATGTTTTTTTTTTCAAAATTAAACACTAAAATGATATTTCCCAAAATCTGACGCCCAAGGAGTACCGGGGAAGCCCTATATCAGGAGAGCCAAATAATGGACCTGAAAATGGCTAAAAATAGTTGTCAGTCAAGTAGATTACGCAGCAAATAGCTAGAAATCAATTTGAAACCATTTTCATGTATCTTCCAGAAAATTGGTCGATTTGAATGTTTTTTTACTCAACCATTTAACCGGAAACAAATCAAATTAATAAAAATTCTTTCTGTTTTTCTATCTTTGTGTGTTGAAAAATAGAATCATTTAAATGAAATTACAAAAAAAAAAACATTCATGATTGAAGACAATATTGCGAATAAGCTAAGCTCTTACTCCTTCAATATACTGCCATATTAAGTGTGTAAGCAACATTTACTTACATTTATTTAAAAGCGTTTTGCCATGTGTCCTTTGGGAAAGACGCTCTGATGTTTTGAAGTTCGTATTTTTGTCAGAATACATTCTTGTGGCATTTAGGGAATTTAGTGCTGCCAGATGTCCCGACTAAGCGCCCAGCCAATCGGTTTTAAGACCCAAAAGTTTGGTCTTGAAACCTTTTCTCGTGATTTTTGATCTCAATCCCTCTTGGAAAATATTCCAAGTGCCTCCTTCCAAATTTCAGTTTTATGACAACTGTAAAGTTACCACCTTATTTTATTGTGAAACTAGTAATTGCGAAATGTTTTCACCCCCACATCAGAAAAAGAACCCCCCGCCTCTTTCTTGCAAAGCTTTTTTGTCTCATATGTCGCTGTGCCGCAAGCAACAGTAACTCTGTTAAAACTATTTTTATCCTATTATCTCTTTCCACACCCTTTAACCTTACTTCATTATTTAGAAAATCATAAGCAATCACCAAATTAGATAAAAATCTTGAAAATTTACTATTACTTCTGTTTCAATTTATACCATGTGCAAATTACGGTACTTTTCTGTTATAGCGCCTATGTTAAGTTCTTCATCCATTTACGCACTGCAGAAACGGTTTCTTCGTTGGTTTCTTTCAGCTTAGCGTGAGACATCACAAAATAGATGACAAGATGAACTGACGGAATTGATGGAAATTATATATAATGTGGGCTATATATTTTAACGTTAGGGAGGGGGTAAAGTATTTGGACAGTGTGAAGTTAGAAAACAATTCTTTCTTCATAATATGTAGAATAATTGTTACCTAATACATTTTGCATGTAGACCCACTATACTTTACCCCCATCCCCCTAATGTGCAAATATATAGCCCAAATTTGCTTCTAACATATTATATTTAATCATAACTTACTTATGATTAACTTACTGCAAATGAACATAGATAAATTTGATTCTATGGAGGGATTTATGACTAGATCTAGCAGTTTATTTTTGGCGACCGTGTCTGAGCCCAGAAGCCTGTGATCAATCATGCTTGCCAATCCTGCAGTGTTGGCTCCTGGTATAAATCCAAGGTATAAACTTATCAAAAATTTACTTAATTCGTCCATTCGAATCACGATATTCCAAAAAGTCTCAAGACTGGTTTTTACAATATCAATTAAATGCGCCAATCCTTAAATTCAGGTGAACAGCTGAACTTTTTTTTTAAATGGCAGCAAGCCTCGAACGTCCACTTTGTTTCTCGCATTGTCTGGTATATTCAAGGAGCAGACAATGATTGTTATGAGAGGAATCATAACACTCATGCTAACTGTCAAAAATTAAAATCCAATCAGAGCAAATATTGAAGTTTCTATTGTAATTAGAAGCAATTAGACAAAATTGAAAACATTGTGGAAGAAATTTATACAGAACTATCAAGGAAACCTGTTGCACGAAAGGCTAAAAAAAAACCTGTATTGTATACTCTTTTGTGAGAATCAGAGGAAAACTGACTGTCTCGATCCCTCCCCAAAACCAGGTTTTTTTTAACATTGTAACGCATTTCTCAATGTATCATCGTTTACCGATAGAAAAAAGCTTAACATGGAGCTCGAATTCATAACCCGCGAGATCGTGTCTTTTGTTTTACCATCTGAATGAGCCGGACTTATTGATCATGGTTGCAGCAATAGCTGCAACCTAGTAAAGAGCGAACCACAGCCCATAGTAACTTAAAGCAAATAAACGCGTTTTGAAAAAAAAATTGTCATCAGTGACGTTGAATGGCCCATTTGAAAAATATCACATGTGTCTATGTGCTTTTTTATCAATTCTCTCATCCTTAAGTTAGATATAGCACTAAAAAGAACACTTTTGATGCCACTTCTTTAGTGGAAAATCTTGGAAGTACAAAACGGTATTATTGTCATAACTGTGGTCCAAAATTATTAGCTGGAGGTTTGCAAGAAAACCCTCCGTATTTTCCTCCTCCAGTCCCCTTAATAAGCTACGCAGCTAAAGTCCTAAAAACACCAATTTATTAACCTAGACAGGCGTGGCTCTGTTAGTACAGCACTGACCTTCAAATTAGATTATCTTGGGTACGATTCCTGCTTCTTTTTTTCATCCCGGTTTTGTCCCTTCTTGTGATTACTTCTCAGATAATCCACTATTTTTGTGATTTTTCAAAGCATATCCTGGGACGGCTTATGTTAAAGGTATCACTCATATATATGTGCTTTTTATCAATTCTACCATCCATAAGTGCCCCTTTCATATACGGAGTAATTTCTGTTCGTTTTAAGTTTTAATGTTGCTCCTTACTTTCATTTAAAAAAACTTGTTTTTTTTATTTAATTACTACATGGACAAGCAGCAAGCTTATCGACCAACCTTGCTGCGGCAGGGATGATATATTAATATGCATATAAATAAATCGGGATTCCTATCAACGTGTTTTCTTTATAGTTAGAGGCGCTTGGCAATTACATAAAATAAGACGTGTTTTATATCTAGTAATAGTTTATATATGTAATAGTCATTTATATATATATAATAGTTTATATTTTTGTCTATTATATAAATAAAAGTAAAAAGAAAGTCTAAGTTTGGTTATGAACCTTTTTCATTTGAATTTGCAATCTACCTAGCATGAACTGTAATTTATCAGCCGACTTAAAAGTAGATATTTCCAGAAGATAAACTGAGTTGAAAATGGTTTGAAAAATCGACTGGAAAATATGAAAAGCCACGCTTTCATTCCGTCTGAATTCTGAAAGCAAGGCAATATTGTAAACCATTAAGAATTGGCCGATAGAAGTAAGCAAACCTATGTGTATTCCACCCCTCCCCTCTTCCACCCAAAAAAAGTAATTTCGGGAGTGGTTCGAACTGGAAAATTGGGGTTTAGTCTCTGACAATAATGATTCAAAGTAGTATATGCACAAATATATACCGTAAAGTGAGAATACTGGTACAAATAACAAGAATTAGATTTCACGCGAATGAGAGTTGTGGACCATGTTTGTGAGTCTGAGCAACTGTTCATCTTTCCTTTATTGAGAATTCAGTACGAGAATAAAGAGGCAGTGTTGCCAACGCTTCGGAAGAAAAAGTACCTAAAACGCCCTAAAATTGTACCTCTGATCAAAAAATTTTACCATATCTATTTTTTTTTTTCGTGTTGTGCTATGGGCAAGACGAAAAATATTTTTGCGCTACGCACAACTCGTGGACGGTCGGAAAATTACATTACAATAAAGAGAACAAAGTATCACATATCTTCTTTCAAAGATATTTGGGAGACCTCCTTTCCCCTGCAGAGACCATTTTGGTGTCACTCCTCCAAATAGCTGCTCATCTATTTTGTACTTACCGTACAGATGGCTGTGCTACTTCACGCTATATTATGATCGCAAGAGGCCAACAACAGGCACTTAAATAAATATGTAAAGGAAAAGTTAAAACTATAGAAGAGAAAACAAATACAAACTATAATTCCCTCCGCTCGCTGCGTCCTGACGCTCAAATCTTATTGTATCATACTGTACCACATTTTGTACAATTGTACCGCTGTTGGCAACCCTGTAAAGAGGCACTGGCCTGAATCAACTAACTTTGGGAGCGTGTGCTCCTAGTTAAATTTGAACATAGGATTACAAGCATGAGCAATAAAGACAGTCGATCGTAATTGCAAGTGCCAATTGACTTTCAAAACATTTAACCTTAAAGCTTTATAGTGTAACTATTAAATTATGAGCATGTCTCCCTCCAGGTGATTGGGGCAGTAAAGCAAAACTAGCAATGGATCTTCCGTTTTTGTGTGTTGTTTATTTTTATTAGTTTTGTCAAATTGATGAGTGAGCAACTCATCTGATTGCTGCTTAATCTAGGGCTGAACTAAAATCAATAGGACAAAATACCGAAAATGGTCACTACGGCACATTTTTTATTCTAGAGCAATTAGCCACCTGAAATTTCTTGTATACCAGTAAAAAAAAAAAAACATCCTCCCAGTCGTTTTTGCTCTGAACATTCTTTGGAGAAATATGTAGAATTAATTTCAAGGATGGTTTTTATCCTCAGCCTCGGGGAATCTATTGACCTTCAGGTTATCACCTTGAGACCTGCTGTTGTTTGAGTAATCATTAAAGACGGAAAAGATGAGTGCTGATGACAAAAGAAAGGCATGTCTTGATTTTGTAATGAGCTTTTTTTAACAATGCCAGATACTGTCATAAATCACTCATCCTCTAGTATCTCGTCGTGCAATGAATGTCGAGCCCTGAATGACTAGCCTTTATAAGGTTTCTCTAACTAGTGGTTTTAATTTTTATTTTTGCATAGGTTCTAGTTGAACCCTAATATGGGACCTTAGCGAGGGTGCATATACAGATAGAGATTATATATAAACTTTAAAAATGTTCTGTTTCTATCAAAATCTTTTTGCAGCCACGTACCCTTGAGGCTAAAACCACCGTTCAATCTTTTTCTTCGATAATATAACCTGTATTCTGCTTGTTGTTTACTGTCTCAAAAATTCGAGTCTTAAAGCCCCTCTCCTCCTCCCAAAAAAATAAAAATCCTGCGAACTGGCGTAGTATCTACTCACTCTTTTTTTGAAGTAACCTCTGGAAAATTACAGTAAAATTACTTCTGTTCTGTTCTGCAAAACATTTTCAGTCCTCTTCTTTTAGAATACTTACTATAAATTGAGATATATTCTCTAGTTAGTTTTCATTTAAAGGCTCCGTTTTCAGGGGTAATTCTACCTTGTTGGAGGTATGGACTTGTTATGGGGAATGTTTCCCTTATCTTGGGTATAACCAGAATCTTACTTAGGGTAGTGGAGAGTGACAGAATAAAACTGCATAAACACGTCGTTCTCAACCAGTTCTTCAAATTCGAGGCTTATTTTCCTTTTTTTAGATTATAAAGACTTCTTCCCTCTGCATCTTACATTAGTTCGTTTCCGGTCTTATACATGTACGCGGCAGAAAAATCAGGGGATGTGGGTACCGGAATTTTCTCTAGAGAGGAGAAGTGGCATGCCGAAAACTATACTTTTTAAGAACTTCACGCCGCAGTTCTTCTCTTTCTTCCATTAGAATGATTTAGCCAATGAAACTTGTCTGTATGAAATGATTCAATGAGCAACCCTTTCGTTCAGCCAATCCCTTCCACTGTCAAACGTCTGACTGTATCTCTGGCTTCTGAACCTTTTCTTTTGGTTTAATATCTTTTTATGGCACTTGGTATTAACCAAGTGACATATAGCAATCGCAAATTCTGTCGGTCTGTCTGTCAGTCCCGGTTTTGCTACTTTAGGCATTTCCAGGTAAGCTAGGACGATGAAATTTGGCAAGCATATCAGGGACCGGACCAGATTAAATTATAAATAGTCATTTTCCCGATTTGACCATCTGGGGGGGGGCGCCGGTTAATTCGGAAAAAATAGAAAAAATGAAGAATTTTTAACTTATGAGCGGGTGATGGGATCTTAATGAAATTTGATGTTTGGAATGATATTGTGTCTCAGAGCTCTTATTTTAAATCTCGACCGGATCTGATGACATTGGGGGGAGTTGGAGGGGGGAAACCTAAAATCTTGGAAAACACTTAGAGTGGAGAGATCGGGATGAAACTTGATGGGAAAAATAAGCACAAGTCCCAGATACATGGTTGACATAATCGGAACGGATCCGCTCTCTTTGGGGTAGTTGGGGGGGGGTAATTCTGAAAAATTAGAAAAATGAGGTATTTTTAACTTACGAACGGGTGATCGGATCTCAATGAAATTTGATGTTTAGAAGGATATAGTGTCTTAGAGCTTTTATTTTAGATCCCGACCGGATCTGGTGACATTAGGGGGGGGGAGTTGGGAGGGGGAAACCTAAAACTTGGAAAACACTTAGAGTGGAGGGATCGGGATGAAACCTGGTGGGAAAAATAAACACAAGTCCTAGATACATGATTGACATAAACGGAACGGATCGGCTCTCTTTGGGGTAGTTGGGGGGGTTATTTCTGAAATATTATAAAAAATGAGGTATTTTTAACTTACGAACGAGTGATCGGATCTCAATGAAATTTGATATTTAGAAGGATATCGTGGCTCATAGCTCTTATTTTAAACTCGACCGGATCTGGTGACATTGGGGGGGGGAGTTGGGAGGGGGGAACCTAAAACTTGGAAAACACTTAGAGTGGAGGGATCAGGATGAAACTTGGTGGGAAAAATAATCACGAGTCCTAGATACATGATTGACATAACCGGAACGTATCCGCTCTCTTTGGGGTAGTTAGGGGAGGGGTTAATTCTGAAAAATTAAAAAAATTAGGTATTTTTAACTTACGAACGGGTGATCGGATCTCAATGACATTTGATAATTAGAAGGATATCGTGTCTCAAAGCTCTTATTTTAAATCCTGGCCGGATCTGGTGACATTGGGGGTAGTTTGGGGTGGGGGAACCTAAAATCATGGAAAACGCTTAGATTGGAGGGATCGGGATGAAACATGGTGGGAAAAAATAAGCAGAAGTCTTACATACGTAATTTACATAATTGGAACGGTGCTCTATTGGGGGGGGGGGGGGTTAATTCTGAAAAATAAGAAAAAATGACGCATTTTTAACTTACGAAGGAGTGATCGGATCTTCATGAAACTTCATATTTAGAAGGACCTCGTAACTCAGATCTCTTATTCTAAATCTCAACCGGATCAAGCGTAATTGGGGGGGGGGGTAGTTAGGGGGACCGGAAATTTTAGAAAATACTTAAAGCGGTGAGATCAGGTTGAAACTGGATGGAAGAATAGAAATCTGTCTAAGATACGTGACCGACATGACCGGGCCGATCTGCTCTCTTTGGTGTAATTGGGGGCGGGGTAATTCTGAAAATTGAGGTATTTGTAACTTACGAAAGGGTGACCAGATCTTGATGAAATTTCATATTTAGAAGGATCTTGTGCTTTAAAGTTCTAATTTTAAATTCCGACCAGATCCTATGACATTGGGGGGATTTGGAGGGGGAAACCGGAATTCTTGGAAAACGTGAAAATTGGGGTATTTTTATCTTACGAATAGATGATCGGATCTTAATGAAATTTGATTTTTAGAAGGAATTCATGTCTCAGATCTCTTATTTCAAATCCCGACCAGATCTTTTGATATTGGGGGGAGTTGGAGGGGGAAATCTTGGAAAAACACTTGGAGTGGAGGAATCGGGATGAAGCCTAGTGGATAGAATAAACAAATGTCCTTGATACGTGATTGACAGAATCGTACTGGATTCGCTCTCTTTGGGGGAGTTGGGGGATGGGCTCAGTGATTTGGCGAGTTTGGTGCTTCTGGACGTGCTAGGACGATGAAAATTGGTAGGCGTGTCAGGGAGCTGCACAATTTGACTTGATAAAGTCGTTTTCCCAGATTCGACCATCTGGGGGGCTAAAGAGAGAGGAAAAATTTGAAAAAATTTGAAAAAATTAGGTATTTATAACTTATGAGCGGGTGATCGGATCTTAATGAATTTTGATATTTAGAGGGACATCGTAACTCAGAGCTCTTATTTTAAATCCTGACCGGCATTAAGCCTCTTAGTTTCCTTTTTGGATCAATCTATTGATTCTTAGAATTTCGTTAGAGCTCATACCATATGATTTCGTGGCTCTTAGCTCTTCTCGTCTCGTCAAAAGTGCCATATGAGCTCTTAGCTCTTGTTTATTCTAAAAATTGTTTAATATTCTAGAGCAAACTCGACACTTACAGTTGTTGCTTCGCAATTTGTGCAACATACATTTGCAAAACTGGTTCAAATAAACTCATTCGTAGTATTTCCCTATGTTTGCGGGATTCTGAAAAAGCTAGCGCTTTGCTGAAAACACAAAACCAACGCAACAAAGCAGGATTAGGTGCCACACAATCAAAAAGTAGCCTGCAGAAAATAAAGAAAATTCTTCAAATTCAGGGGGAAAACATCTCTTTGCGATGTTGCCGTAGCCTGCTAACCTTGGTAGAATAAAGAAGACACATCAGTGCTATCCTTGCAAAAAAAAATCCATGCTGTTCAAGGTGGAGGAGTGTAATTCTTCTTTATGGGGTTTTGGGCTGTGGTGATTCCAGTGCTCTACGGATCATTTCGATCCCCCGAAATTTTCGAGAATTTTAACCTCCTTTTCGAAGTTCCCACAAATTTGCTTCTGTAATAAACTTTTACAATTAAAATTAACCGAAGTAACAGATTACATTATCAGCTTAAAGTGAAGATTTTTTCTTGTTAGTCAATGTTTGTTATTTGAGTTAGCCAAATGACTCACTTGACAGTTTTTTCTTCGAAACCTATTTTTAAACTTTCGGTTATAATGGGTCTTGATTCACCCTTCAATAGGAAGCAGCTGTCGCTGCAACCATGAGGAGCAAAGATCAGCTCCATGAGGAGCAAAGATCAGCTCCATGAGGAGCTGTTTCAAAATTCAAATAGCAACACATATTTTGGTAAAGTTAAGGGTTTTGTTCAAGTGCTATTATATCTCTTTTTTTGGTTAAGAAAATTAAAATAAAGCATAAGGGTAGTTTTCTCCTTGAAAACAAGTTTCTCTATTTTATTCTTGTTTTTTCTTTTTTCTTTTTCTAAAAATTATTTTTTATAATTTTCTCTTCTATTCCTAGGACCACTGTCCGTTTATTTTATTTTCCTATGCTGGCTGCATGAGATGCAAACACAGTGTAGACCTTTGACTCGTTTTCTAGGAAATCAAAAATCCTGGATTTTCTTGATGAAAATAAATACAAACAGATAAAAAGATTAATAGAGCCTATAATAAAAAAAAAACAGGCGTTGCCTGAAATGGCTCATTTTTCTGAATATTTCCTTTCCAACAAATTTCTTTTCTAAAACATAAGTCTCGAATTTTGGGGAGTTGGTGAGTAGTACTGATGTCTCGGGGCTCAGGTCATTGGAATTGGAATTGATATTGTGTTTTAGTCATAAGATCTATACTCTGCAAATGTCAAATTGTATTTTCCATGGATTTCAGTAATAGCCACATTGGTATATTGATTTTTTGGTATTTGGTAAATGCTTATCAAATTAATGGGATACTAGACTACAATTTGCTGTCACCAGCTTTTGTACTTGATAGACAATTTGGATACATTCCAGATTATCGCTTTGTTTCTGAGGCGAAATTAGACAGCATAATTAATGCTGGAATTGCCTCTAAAGAAAGCATTAGCTGCATCTATGTCTCTGCCTATAACCGAAAGCTCGGGAAAACTTGACTGGTACTCTCGGCTTTTGAGAAATTAATTTGGTTGAGCAAGCCGAGATGTCTAGATTACAAGGCCTGATAAGATGCATGAGCCTCTGTTATGTCAAGCTTAGAAAAGTTATAAGCTGGGGGAAAGATTTGTATTGCTCAGTTTAATGTGTGAAAATATATATATTTTTTCTCATGAAACCAAAAATTGTGAAAGTGTTCTTTATGATTAATTTAAAAAAAAAACTTTTTCCTCAAAATAAGTTTTTCCAAAAAAAGTAAAGAACTCCATTAAACCAACAAGAACAAAATAAAATTCAATAATCTACCAAGCATACAACTACCAAAAGTAAGCATGAATGAATAAATGAAAACCCAAAATGAACAGAAATTACAACAAATAACCGAGTCAAACTCAAAACAAGAAGAAATTAACATGAGTAGGATTCAAAACCCTTATGCTTTCTAAAAGCCAGAATATAATTTGCACTTTGCTCAAATGGCAAATAGCCCCCCCCCCCTCTCACGCCCTTTTTTCCCCAAATGTATTTGATAAAAACATTGACATAGCCATTTTGTTAAAAAATAGTTCAAAGATCATATAACAAAAACTCCGGTGTCGTCGTTATGCCCTGGTGTATATATGGTTATTATGGAAGGAATGCTAGCATGAACAACAGAGAGGGCTCATTTGATTGGAAATTGAAAGTTCTGGTTCAGTTTTTAAGAGTCAAGAGAGATCGAAGGGTAACCCCCCCCCCATAGCCATTTTGTTAAAAATATTTCAAAAATCATATAACAGAAACTCCGGTGTCGACACCCCCCCCCAGGGCCCAGGGGCAGGCGTTATAAGTTGAAGGGTCAAAAGAGATCGGAGGGCAACTAGCCCCCCCCCCCCATCCTCCATGCCTTTTTTCTCAAACCAATCCGGTAAGAACTTTGAGATAGCCATTTTTTTAAATAGTTCAAAGATCGTATAGTGAAAACTGCGATCGACACAACCCCCTCAGAGCCTGAGGGCAGGGATTTTTATGCCCTGGAGGCATATATCGTTGTTATGAAAGGACTGCTCGTAAAAACTTCAGAGACGGCTCATTTGACTGGAAATTGAAAGTTCTAGTTCGGTTTTTGAGGGTCAAAAGAGATTGGAGGGCAACTAGCCTCCCCCCCCCCCACGCTCTTTCCCCAGATACATCCGATAATAATTTTGAGATAGCCATTTTTCTAAAAATAGTACAAAAGTCAGGTAACAAAAACTCAGGTGTCCACACAACCCCCAGGGCCCGAGGGCAGGCGTTTTAAGTTATGCCCTTGGGGCATATATGGTTCTTATTAAAGGGATGCTCGTATAAGCTTCACTGAAAGTTTATTTGATTGGAAACTAAAAGTTCAACAACTTTTTAAGAGTCAAAGAGATCTGAGGGCAACCAGCCCCCTCTCCCATCCACCCCTTTTTTCATCAATTTCATCCCATAAAATTTTGAGATAGCCATTTTGCTAAAAATAGCTCAAAGACCAGATAAGACAAACTCGGGCGTCGATACCACCCTCCAGGGCCCCGGGACGCTATGCCTTGGGGCATATATGGTGAGATCGGAGGGCAACTAGTCCCCCCACGCCCTTTTCAAAAACGTTCAGAAATTAAATAAAAAAAATAAAAATAAAAGTTTTTCACTGTTTTAAAAAGTAAATTTGAGAGAAAGAGTCAAACTTTAGCGCAAAGAGCGGGGCGTTGAGGAGGGGACAGCCCCTTTCATATACGTAGTAATTTTTGTTCGTTTTAAGTTTTAATGTCGCTCCTTACTTTTAGTTTAAAAAAACTTGTTTTTTATTTAATAAATGAAAAGAACTGCTTTCTTTATTGATACTAGTGCAAACAGAGTGAGGGCAAACCCTGAAAGGATTATTCAGTATCAAGGAAAAACAGTTGAAAAACCGACACGTTATCCACAGAACAGCGCAAGTTTCGAACCAATGAAATATATAGTATCCCTACTAATGAATATTCAACAACAGCAAAAATAAGTTACCAATCAGGGCTCATCGAAAAGGTACCCCCAATTTACACAGGTTTCTGTACTTCGGATTTCTTTTGATTGGTTAGTCAGAACTCCGTTAATATATCTGAATTAATGCTAAAATAGGACTTTTTTTGAAATTTAGAAAAATTAAATTGAAAAAAAAATGTTTTTAATAAAATTTTAACACTTTTGTCTTTACAGGCAAGTCTCCTTCTAAACCTAGAGCTTTCAAGCTTTACATCTTCCCTTTTGGACATAAGGGAAGAAAAACACACAAATTGGATAATTTTACCAGAAAAAAAAAATTTTTAGACAGTTCACTGGTTTGGCTTCTTGTTTATTCACTAGGGCCGTTATTCTCATTTAAACTTAGTTGAGCAATACCTAGCCTACATAAACAAAACATAAATTAATTTGAAGAATATATGTTAAGAGCTATTTCTTTTTTTTTCAGATTGCTCAATTTGTTCTTTAGGTCTTCTAAGAAGGAAATCAAATTCTTTCCTGCTCCTTATTAGAATTATCTATATTTTTCAGGCAGATATCTGGTCACTCGGAATAACAGCGATTGAGCTTGCCAAGGGTGAACCTCCCAACTCAGATCTTCATCCAATGAGAGTCTTGTTCCTGATTCCTAAAAACAATCCCCCTCAATTAACAGGGAACTTTTCGAAAGCCTTCAAAGAGTTTGTTGAGGCCTGTCTTAATAAAGATCCGGAAAATGTGAGTTTTTGTTGTTATTGATTTGCCTGATGGTGTTTACAATGTCATTTTACTAACACATAAATACTAGCTTATTTCACAAGCTAGTATTACATGTTGCCAGCGATTAGATTTTTCTGTTCAAATATTGATACTACCCAATGCTGTAATTTACTACCTCTGTTTCAAAGATGCTAGGTTTCAAAAATGTTTCAAAAATTGGATTTTTTGAAGAATATTGGTTTGGACTAAAATAGTTGAGTGTTTATGATTAGTTGACTTACTCGCTCCTGTATCCGTTTAGATTTACAAATGGCCTGTGCTGAGGCGGAACCCTCTCCGCTTCATTTAGAGGGGGGCCCAGACCCCCACCACGAAGTTCCCAAAGAGTGGTTTAAGAGATTAATGGCTTGCTCTCAGCGGTGCCTTTCGTTGTATACTTTGATAATATATTGGAAGTGCTGCTAAGCAATAAAATCTCTCCCCTTAGATCTATATTATATACTTTTAAGATCTCTCCCACGTCCTTTGCCGAGAATGGTCATACAATGTCGAGGTTGATATTGACGATGTGTTAAGCAGCTTCAAGAGGAAATCAAGATGGATTAAAATATAAGAAGTATTTACAGTGCTTACGATGTTTTGTATCTGATTCAAGGATTAGCAAGATTAGAGCTTTTCAATTTGCTGAATGGAACGCATTGTTTTATCTTTATTTGTAGGATAGTATTAAATAAGCTCAAAAAGAAGACTATGTTGGTAATATAGTTAGTTGCTAGTAAGTTTCTGGACCTCCGGTAGCTTTTAGGAAAATTTTGTTTACAAAATTGTAAGCTAAATAAATGTAAACAAAATTGCAAAGGTTTTACTTTAAAAAATGCATTCGTCTAATTTTTGTGGTGTACTAAAAAGACCATTAATTTTGCTTTCTAATCTTTAGGGTTATGAACAATAAGATTTTGAGATGTAGAAAGAAATGGTTTTTGTGCTCCCATGTATATTTATACCTAAGCGTAGGCATTCCTGTCGCAATGCTCTCCCTAATGTATAGTATTTGGGTTAAACTCGTAGGTTTGCGTCGAGAGATGATGGTATTCCTTGAAAATAACCAGCTTTTTTATTTTAAAGAATTCAGTGTTAATGTGGTTTCTTTTTTTCATACTTCTTCTTCAGGCGACTTAGAAATGTGTCTACTTTTTCTGCTTTTAGCAAAAGAAATGTTGGAACTTGATGGCTATTTTCTAAGATTACCGGTGTGAATTCGATTAGTATGAAATTGGACAATGTAATAAATGAGTTTTCTTTCTTTTCCCCTCACATCCCGCGGTAATCGGGAACTAGATGTAGTTTCATTTTATTTTTGTAATAGAATCAAAGTTGCTCCTTACATATTAAAAAAAAAAAAGAAAAAAAAATTGTTCTCTCAGATTCTGTTGGAGATTCATTGATATAAATAGTTATCATTGATAATGATTTCTATAGTTTAGTTACACAAAAACAACGTGATATTTTCAGTACGTATATATATCTGAAATTTATGTGGGTGGCAGCTCGGTAACTTCCTCCTAAAGAGTGTATGACACCAATTTTCTCTAAGAATATCTGATGGCTACAATAGCGTATAATTGGATCTTCAATAATATTTTTTGTTCACCCCTATGGGACCATCTTTTCGTCGAACTTTATCCTTCACTAATGTTTTTATGTCTTCTGAAGGAAATTTGTTAATCCCTATTAACATAGACTCTGTAAAATCCTCTGTTTATAGTTTTCCAACAGTAGTTTCATTAATGTTTTTATTAGCAAAACTCCGATTCTTACAAAATTAAAAGTAATTCTGTTTTGTTGTTAATTGTAAAAGAATGTCTCTTTCTTCTTGATGACGTGGAAAAACTATTGATTTGGGAATTAAATCAGAATTTAGTTGTAAGGTTTCTCTATTGAATATTTTTCGTCCATACAGCCAAAATATAGATATTCTTTGAGTAGTTACTTCAGCAATAAGGAACGGATATTGTAATATTAACGGAACTTGACGAAGAGTAGTTTCGAAAGCTAAATAAGTCGGTCCTCGGAATTAAGATAGTTAATCTTCAAATAACAAGACTAAGCTGAGATGGCTATTTTGTAACAACCAATACACACGTTGAGGTGGAAGCTCTGTTCCGTGTTGTCATTTAAGGGCCACATATATGAATAACCCTGAAAAGCCACCACCGGCTCAAAATATATGAATATTCTTGTGTGGTATTCACGTCGTTTGCTTATGTGAATGTTTCCAATAGCTTCCTAATTCACGAATACCACACGTGTGTACGTGATGTGTACGCACATGAGGACAAGTATTGTGAAATGGTAATGTGTTTTTTTGTTACACGAGTTGATTACCCGTCTTCTCGACAATGGCGGTCCTGTGGAATTGATTCTTTAGATCTGGCCCAAGTATTTCACGACGTCCCGCAAAATCGTCTTATTACAAACTGTAGTTATAGGAATGAACCAGGAATAAGGAGATTCACTAACGGACTTTCACGTCGGATACACATGGCAGAGCTATTTACTTCAGACAGCAAATGAATTATAACCTTTTAGGGCTCTAGGTGGTATTTTACAATATTTGTCCTTGAACTAGAACTTCTCTCACGGTCGACAAACATCTAATCCTCGACGATACAATTCAAAACTATTTGGTTTCTCTGACAAATTATCCTTACAATCTGTCATTGTGTCACCTTGCTGCATCTGCCGCAGTCATCTGTGACATGAATTTAGCATGAAGGGTAACCAGACTTCATCTATCATGCAACTTCCTATTTAAACCAAGGGTAAATATCTAGGAGTCACTTTGGATGGCATTTATAGTTCAACCGATATTCCATGCTTGCGTTGTCCAAAAGTAACTCCAGTCTTGGGCTAATCAAAAGACCCGTCACCAGCAAGTCACGTTGAATCTTCCTGAAGCTATACAAGGTAATTGTGAGATCAACCCTTGCCTCAGGGATCTGCCTTGCCGGTAATCTTTGTAAAATTAATTGATAACTTGAAAGTTACAGATATGACGTACGGCTTTTTCAGGTATGGCTTATGTGCCTTTAGCCCATCAGTGTTGTCTTACCTAATTTTTTTTCGTCGACTATATTTTTACTTGTATTTTTTCCATTTTTGCTTGACCTTTATACTCTATCTGTATGTGAGTGTTGTAAGGAATTAAAATACAAAATTTCAACAAGAAAGGGATTTTAGCTAGGAAGCTGATGCTGCTTGTCATCCACAATCGACTCGTGAACTGTAAAAGAATGATGTGTAGTCACCGCTACCAAGTGGGCCTAAACCGAATCCCTCTTGTCACTTCTAGTCGAAGGCGTGTCACTGGGTCGTAAACGCAGTGGTAAATTTACTTTTTATACGTGGAAAAAATAAAATTAGTTACCATTGCCAGCGACAGGGCCAAACAGATCTAGCATTAAATTTTATTTTGCTCCCTGGTGAGAATTAAGCAAATGCCATCCGTTTAATATACTCGTTTACGGGGTCCTAAAAATTTAAAATTTGAATTTTTGTGTCATTGCTCTAGTGCGTGAACAATAGACAAGCAAATGGATTACAGTTTTACAGGGTAAAAAATTGCTGCAATAGGAAATAGTCACGAATTGCGTCAATGACTGAATTTGATTTTTGGTATCTTTACATAGGAATGCTTCTTCAAAGGCAATTGCTGTTGCTAAAGATAAAATCAGTGTCACCTGGTTGTTGCCGTTTTGCAGATAAAAATGCCTCGTTGCTCGATAATAGCTCAGTTTCCAAATTAACAAATTGTTAAATTGCTTGACAAAGCAACTATTTAACAGTCAAGCAGACACAATAAAGCCATGAATTATTTTTCTTCTGGAGTTATGCATGTATTGAAAATTGCACGAGAACACGGCTTTAAAGTGAACAGCCAATTGTACTGTGTTGATTCCGGGCGCTAGTGATAAATTCCTATTCAGATCTGGTGCCGTCCTAATAGTGAACGCTTGTTCTGGTTTTCACCAAAAAAGAACGTAAAAGAAAAAGAAAGTACAATGCGCTTCAAGTGACAATGTACATCGGGCCGCCCTTCGTTGTGGGGACTATGGTACCATATTTTGCTCTATAACTTTTAGCAGTCTGGCTATGAGTATTTCACTGAACATTGCGGGAGTTAATGCAAAGATAAAACAGGTTGTCGCTGTCACGCTTGTTAGTCGGCTCTGAGTTTTTCCCACTTTTTAGATAATTGTTGAAAACCGTTGTCTAAGTTGTTGTCTAAGGGATGATCAACACGGAAAAGTATGTCAGGAGGATCAAAGTGTGATTGAATATACATTGTAATGCTGATCTTTCATTTAAGAACTGGTGATCAAGTAGCTTTAAAGAATATTTAAAAAGTGTGAAAATGTCAAATATGGCTTTTGTTTGTAACAGTAACAGGTGTTCATCTATAGGTTGACGCTGAAGTCTGATCTGGAATAGAACTTATTCCTGGTTAATATCAATTCACGTTTATACCTTTGTTCTTACCTCATTTTTCAAAATGTTCATTCTTTGTTATGAAGGCCCATTCAGCCGCGTGAAGCTTAGATACCATTTTTGAAAAACCTTCTATAAGTTCTATGCTTTATCGTTTTATGCTATATATATAATATATATGTATATGTCCCTGCTTTCCCAGAGGCTTCCCAGAGGTTGTATATCTCTTCGAATCTCCTTTGGTCTGACATTTGAGCACAGTGATGTCAAAACTCTGTATTGGTCTCGAAAACTGGGAGCATTGTGTTGTAAAAGTTTTGTTATAGGTAGCTCTGTTGTGCACCTCCTGCGGCCGGTCAATGTTCGATTATTCTTGTACATCTTAGACTGATAATATTCCACTTGGGTGTCTTTGAAATTAAACCGCACGAATATTAATATCTAGTTATAGTCCTATGCATCAGGTCCAGTCCAATTCCTTAGGGTGGAGGGGTGGGGGGGGGGTCAAAGGGGGCCAATGTTCAATTGTATTTATACATCACAGACTGATAATACCGCACTTGAGGGTCTAAAGAACTAAACCGCACGAGTGATAATCTCTTATGATGTCCTGTCTATCAGTTCCAATCCAATTTCTTTGGAGGAGGAGGGTCAAAGTGTGCAACATCACTTGGCCGCTACTTATTTCGAGTACCTCTCCTCCTCCCCCCCGCAAGCATTGCCCTGTGAAACCACTAAATTGCTCCTGATGTTTTTTGATCTGGCAGCTATGTTGGTATTATACACGCATATGTTTTAATGGTTTTTTTTATGGTTTTTAGTTATCTTACCTCATTTAATCACTTGAATTCCGGGTTGATTGGTATTAAACTTATTATTTTAATCCATTACTTATGTATTTTGAAATTACTGTTTAGAAATAAACTAAATTTGAAATAATTTAATCCTAGGAAATTTACTATGTGATTTATAACTGTGTCAATGCATCGAAAGTAACCTGCTCGCCCTACTTACTTTTCCAATGAGGCATTCGTCAGCAAGCTTCTTCCTGTGATCACTACGCTCGTGAAACCAGCTCCCAGCAAAAGTAATCCCTAAAAGACAACCTCTTCACTCCTTTCGGAGGTTTTTCAGTCGTTAACAATTATACTTTCTAGGACTAACAACATACTATGATTGCTGGAAATGTCTTGAGTCTTGCTGAAAAAGAAGATAAATTAGTTTCATTTTATTATTTGTTTAATTGAATATTTTACTCTAAGTACTGTCTGTTTAGGTTTCGAAATATAGCTTATAAAGGACGTTTGCTCAACCAATCCTTCAAACTATAGATCCTAAAATATTAACAAACTTAGCTGACAAATGAGCGTTATCTTCCTGACTTCTGCTTCGCAGGAAAGTTAAAATTTCACTTAATCTGGCAATTTATCTCCATGTTTTCTTTCGAAGCGAGGAGTGTTCGATCTGAATGGAAGACATTCCTTGTGATTTTGAGGACCAATTAGAAAAAAATATTCCTAATTGACTGGGATTTAAGGATGTGTGAAAACTTTTAGAATCTATTTGGGAACGTTTAATGGATGTTTAAAGTTTAAAGGATGTGAAAAGGTGTTTTCTAACATATTTTGTCTGTTTTTTTCTTGAAAAAACTTGGAATGAGCATCTCAGTTGTTTAATCACAAGTTGCCCACAAAAAAAAAAAAAAAAAAAAAAAAAAAAAAAAAAAAAAAAAAAAAAAAAAAAAAACTTCAGGAAAGTTTTGAGTGATTGCAGTTTGAAGTTTCTAAGGTTTTGCAAAAAATGATCATACTCACACATTGCTTTTTCAGTCGGGATGAAGCTTAAGTTAAACCTGCCAAATAGACTTGTAGTAGGAGAAAAATAAGTTTTGACCAGGAAAAAATTGGTACAGAAATGGTTTCTTCACCATCCGGACCGGAAAAAAATGTTTAACAACATATCAAAAATCTAAATCTCTAGCTCGATGCGAAATTGTTTTTTTTTTTAATGTTTTTTTATTTATTTTCTCAAAAACCGGGAAAAAAATTTAAAAACGTAAACTATAATGTTTTACATATCTTTTTAGATCAGCTTTTGGCTCTGAATTCATTTCTGATACTCATTTCGTTACCTGACCAAAAGAAAAATATTTATCAGCAAAAAAAAAATGGGAAAAAAACTGTGTCTTTGGGGAAAAAAACTCTTACCAGCGTTGTAGTCTATTTGGCTATGTAAACGAAAGGCTTAGAAAAAAAAAAAAAGACTAAACAACAATAAACAGGAATGACGAAACACCTCAGCGCCAAACACCATAAGACAAGGTAGGTTCTAACTTAATGTGTTCAGAGAAAAGCTTTTATCTTATTTTTCAAATATATAAAAATTGCACATCATCAAAATATAGGAACTAGATTTTTCATCATCACAGTTAACTGTTATTCTTCTTCACTAAGTTCTTCTTCTTGAAACTTCGAATTGTTGCACGAGCTTCCCTTACAGGTACGGCAGGCTATAGTACACTCAAGTCCGTTTTTCTTACAGGTACGCTTTTCACTATCACAGCCGTCAATACGACACAAGCATTTGATAATTTTCAGCAGCTGAGACGGAGCGGCAGGGAGATCTGTTTTTATAGGCGCAAAAACTTCGCTATCCTGCAGTTTCCATCCCAGGCGTAAAGGGTCTACTGGGTTCCCGAGCCAGATTTGAACTTGGCAGTAGACACGTAGCGAGTGGTACTTCGCTGCTGCCTGAGTCGGTGGCAGTTCTTGTGGAGGCACGAAAGTGGTGGCAGTGCTCACTTTTCTGTGAAAGATTAGCTTTCTGGCAGTGTCCAGGTTCGAAACATCAGGGCAACCGTACAGTATCAACAATGCTCGCTCTCCTGCTGCCACAATATCGTCAAGCGATGCGAGCTTGTCGCCAAATATAGCAGCGCTGTCCCTGAAACTCTTGTTGGAAAGTAGCAGCTGAACGGCTTTGCCCTTTCCTATTCCGTAAAGGTGAGAGGTTGTGTCACAACCCAGCACGGCATGACAGAACGGTATCAGATTGCTGACATCTGTTCCTAGCTTCTGCTTCATCTCACTAATATCCCAAGCTGAACTAGTACCGCCAAACTTAGCTTCAGGTGAGAAATATAAACGCCCGGAACGCGAATCTAATCGACTGATCAGAAGAACCAAGATGTCAGTATCATCAGCAACCACGATTGTGTCTGTAAGACTAGCAACTTCTACGGCTTTTTCTACAATCAGAACGTCGGCGTCTCCTTCCGAGTGGAAAATTCGGAAACCAACGGCTTCCAAATGGTTGCCGAGCAGCTTCAGGAAACGTCCTTTGTTTGTCTTACATGAAAGAAACTCTTCTTTCTTCATGCAGAGGGTCATCTCTTCGGTGAAAAAGACTTGGCGGCCAACCATCCTTGCTCGACGTAAATGGGTAGCATCTTTGATTGCTGGACCACCTTCATATCCGTCAAACACAACGATCGCACTAGGGTACCTTGCTTGTACGTAATGGACGTATGAAGCAAAAATGACCTTGAAGGTTGACCCTACCTTCCATGGAACTCGATGTAGAAGAGAACCACCATCCAAGACGATGTTACACCCTGAAGCAGGTCTTGAGGGTGACTGAGTCTCAGTCCCGCAAGCCAGAAAGATCGCTTTTGCAAGCTCTGGCTTATTTGCTTTTCTCATAAGGCCATCGCTTTCGAAAAGAGAAGGAGGAATCGTACAAAGTTCGTACTTGAAGTATTCTTCTCGGAGGTCAGTTCGTTGGGCTACTATTATAAAACGCTGGAAAAGGAGCGCCGGATCTATGTGCGCTACCACAGAGGACCCCGCCTTTTTGGCATTCATTAGGGTCACTTGGTCTTTTTCTTGAAGACTTGCTCCTTCAAGGTTTTTCCCGTCATCTTACTTAGAATCAACTTTCCAGCCACATCGGCCTCGTCAACATTAACATCTTGGGAAGAAGTTATGCCGTTGGCAATGTTTCTAAGCTGATTGTCACCTCTGAACGGAGAAGATTCTCCGAAGTATCCGACGAGCTTCTGGGTATCGTCGAAGTCACGCTCCTTTCTACTGGAACTCATGTCGCGGTGCTGCTCACTTGTCGAGTAACCAATTTTTGTCAAATTTTGCATCAAGAGGTTGATCTCCAGGCATGCTGGTCTTGACAGAACCCAAATGGCTCTCTGCTGTTCTGTCATCCCACCTCCAGTTGTAAGACCGCCCGATGTTTTCAGACTTCTCATATACTCCTGCTCGATGACAAGATCTGCCGAGAGCCCAGCCCAGCGTTGCTCTGATCTTCTAATGGTGTGACCTCCCTGTTCAAATGCTTCGAAGATTGGTGGGTGACTAGTTTGAAGCTTAGCCATCTCTTGCTGGTATATCCAGACCGACTTGACATAGAGGTTATGTCCAGATGCTGCTAGAAACGGAAGCATCTCTACTGCAGATTGTAGGTGCAAATCCCACAGGCCTAGTCTCTCGGCACGTATGAACTTAAGCAGTATCCCAACCATGTCAAGATACTGAAGCCAGAGCTTCGCAGTTCTCTGAGTCAGCAGGTCTTGGCGTCTCTGCTTGAGAAAGTTTTCAAGTTGCTTGAGCTGGGGATCATGACTGAGATCTTCGGGTGGGAGGTATCCATCCAGTACGTTAGCGAAGACAGTAGACATGTCTAGAGACGTCAACGTCGCTTGCTCTTCTTCGAGGAGATGAGCATACATGGCCGAGCTCACGAGAATGTGAGCTCGAACAGCTCTAGAAATCGCTTTTCCAGAAAGAATGTGCGACACTGCACCAGTCGCGTATACCAATTCCAGAACCTCTTTCAGACCAGAACCTTCCATGAGGTGTCCTATGCATCCGACGAAACTCATCATCAAATGAAAACCGCCTAACTTGAGAACAATACTACTCAGCTCATTCGTCGTGTTGGACTTGAGGATCTTCATAGACTTCCACCAGAGCGGCTGGTCAAATGTGAGAACGGGTGTGAATCCGTAGGTTCTGCCTTGCGAAGCTACAAAGCGCAAGGTTGAGTAAAGGCAGGATTCGTTGCTAGACGGGAGGTCAATCATGGGCAAAAACAAGACGCTTGCCTTGCTGCGAAAGTTTCCCGCTTCATGATGTATTTGGTTAGAGAAAACTGACTGCATGAATCCATTCCAGCTCGGCCTTGGGACATTCAGGAACCAGGTAGCTAACCAGAGCTGATCGAGTGAGGCATACGGGTCGTTGACATTTTTGCCAGGGATCTTCTCATATTGCACCTTTGAAAGCACTGTCTCACTTAAGCGGTAAGGGTAGATGGGAATTTTTCCTTTTTGGGCTACTTCATCTAATGAAACTTCAACTCTCGGAATGGGCGATCGGCTGTTAATGAGAGGAGGCGTGACTGCTGCTAGCAGGTCTGACACTGCACATATTCGGCGGAAAACGTTATTTGACCAATCATCATCACGGCTTTTGCACACTGCCTTTATACTCTCCAAAGTCTTTAGTCCGAACCTTGTACCACTCGTGTCCTTTTCTGTGGGTAGTGTGGAGATTTATCCTTGTAGTGCAGAAAAAGCAACACTCTTGGAAGTTGAAACTTGGAGTCCGTGATCGGAGTACCACTTTTTCTGCTTCCGTCTTTTCTTGCAAGGTTCGTCGTCTCTCATTCTCAATTTTCAACAGGTATATTTTGTTTGTGAAAGTCTTTCTGCAAGCAACATGGACTTGGTTCCCTGCCTCGACAGAGATACTGGTACCTCTCGTTTTGCTAGCTTCATTGATCGCCGTAGCTCCTTTTTCTGCCATTACCGACGATTCTGAGGTGTCTATTGAACGTTCACAAAGGGGACATAAAACTGCGGTCTCAGCCATCTAAAAATGAGAACTGGGAATAAGTGAGCTGTCGGTGTATGTTACAACGAAAACCCTCATTTTGAACCGAAAAATTCGTGCTCCTCTTCGAAAAATACCCCGTGATCGTGTGTCGCTTGATTTTTTTTTTTTTGTTTTTTTTTTTTACTTCATACAAAAACAAAAATAAAAAAGAATTAAATGATTAAACGTGATGTTTCTGTCTAATAAAAGAGCACAAAAACAATCGTTTCTTAAAAGGGAAACCATCAATAAACTACTTTTCTTTTCACGGTTCCTTATTCTCGGATTCTGGAAATATCTAAAAAATAGGCGCAAAAAACGTGAAAAAAGGGAATTTCGCAACGGGATGGAGATTTAGATTTTTGATATGTTGTAGAGCTCTCTTTTCTGAACACAGTGGTGCAAAAATAATTTCTGTACCAATTTTTTCCTGGTTCGACCATTTTTTTCCGTATCTTTCCCCTACTATTGTTCAAACATTGGCTTCAGTGCATTTACTGGTGAAGTCTGAGAATCCACAGCTTTTTCTTTTTTTTATGTATGCTCTTTTTTATTACATGAAGAACTAGATCTAGTACCCTGGAGCACTCATTCTACTAAATGTTTGACGGTAGAGCTTCCAGCATGCCGTGGCTGTCCTCTGCCAAATCCTATTGTCTCTATTTTTCAAGTCTGCATTTTTCAAGTTTTTAATTTTTGACACGGTCGAAAATATGAAATTTTGTTAACAAGTTTTCTGAAGTACATTTTCTTCCCGTTCTTTGCTGCACTGTTTTCTCCTGAACGTCGATACTAAGCTTGGATATTCTAGTTTATCTGTACTAAGCTTTGGCTGTGAAAAACCGGTGAAATTTCTTCTTATCTGGTAAATACAAGGTCATATTTCAAAACTTAAAGCAGATAGAAACATTTTGAGCATGCATATATATATATATATATATATATATATATATATATATATATATATATATATATATTATATATATATAATGATGTATATATATACATATATATATATATATATATATATATATATTATATATATATAATGATGTATATATATACATATATATATATATATATATATATATATATATATATATATATATATATATATATATAAACATTTGTCTAGTAAGCGTAAACAACACTTTAACCGTATAAAGCCAAATTATTAAAGTGCAAAGATGGATCTTTGAGCCATAAATTTTTAAGCTACTGGTCTAAATGATAATTGATGAATGTTTACAGTGTTTTGAAAAGGAATATAAGCACTAACGTAGTCCCAGATTGCTATGGATGACACGTCAGTTGCCCTCAGCCAAAACCTAGTGAATATACACACAAACACACACACACACACACACACACACACATATATATATATATGTGTGTGTGTGTGTGTGTGTGTGTGTGTGTTTGTGTGTATATTCACTAGGTTTTGGCTGAGGGCAACTGACGTGTCATCCATAGCAATCTGGGACTACGTTAGTGCTTATATTCCTTTTCAAAACACTGTAAACATTCATCAATTATCATTTAGACCAGTAGCTTAAAAATTTATGGCTCAAAGATCCATCTTTGCACTTTAATAATTTGGCTTTATACGGTTAAAGTGTTGTTTACGCTTACTAGACAAAATGTTTATGATTTATTTGACTTTTAGAGACCAACCGCAAAGGAGTTGTTAAAACATACATTTATTCGGAAGGCGAAGAAGAATTCCCATTTAACAGAGCTAATAGATCGATATAAGAAATGGAAAATGAACCATAGCGACGACAGTGGAAGCGACTCTGAGAATTCTGACTCGTAAGCATATAATCTATATGTGTTGTTATTCAAATTAGTCTTAATATCCACAAATATCGTTCTATTTGGGATTTTAGTTCTTGTAGCAATCCATCCACGCCCCAAGCTAGCTTATATTTCTTGTAATTCAGTTAGGTTTTGTGCTGTGTTGCTAGTTATTTTGTTATATTTTCTTATTGTTTATTGTATTTTCTCTCTTAAATTATCCTGTTCAATGTTCTTCTCGTAATACCTTCTGCATGGATCGATAGAAAGACGCCAAATCATCTTTACGAGGATCTCGTATGGTTACCAATCCAAGCTCTTTAACTCCCTTTCCGAAAGAAAACAACTTTTTTTTATATTTTGCGTCAAATCTCTGATAGTTTTTTTAGCTTGATTTGCCATCAGGACAATCCTTAAACAGGGGTTAACCAAGTTCATGCATTAATGTTTTAATACTTGAATTGATTATTCAAATGATCTCATTAATAATTAAATAGCTCTTTTTATAAGCCATTTTGTCCTAAGCTTGGTCCCGACAGGAGTTGATTTTCCCTTTGGAAGCCACCCGGTTTTCACATTTCATAATCCCGTTAAAAATGCCTTTGTTGGTGATAATTAGCTTCCTATCCATTTGCTTTTGAACTATGCAGAAATTTGTTTCTCAAGCAGTTAAAATTGTAATTAAAATAAATAAAAGCCCATGTTCATACCCTAATCAAAAATTTGTACTTGTGTTTATATATATATATATATATATATATATATATATATATATATATATATATATATATATATATATATATATATATATATATATATATATATATATATATATATATATGAACGACAAGAACATAAGCTTATGGAACGTGGATGACCTGCTTTTCGTTTAGTCCCAGATGCATTTCCAAAATCACATTCTTTGGCAATCTGCCATCGTTATTTTATAAAAGGCTTCATAGCCATTTTAACTTTTCTTTCATTATAATCCCAGAAAGTGAAATTGGACCAAATTTTTTTAATAGCTTGTTGAATTATATACGGTTAGTCCAACAAACCGCTAAATTTCTTCATTTGGAAAACATTTAACAATTCCTCCTTAGCCTTTCGATGGGTCCACGTTTATACTTGAGCTATACTTGACATCTACCATTGTCGTGGCTTCCAATATTCTAACCTGAGTTCACAGACTTATCTTCCTAGTCTTCTCGAATTTTGATGAAAAATTAAATCAAATAGTTGAGAAAACGACGATTTGTCAGCCGGTAGCGAAATATGAAGACAAAAAACAAGCTAGTATTTCGACAAGGGACTGATTTACTAGACTGAAATACTGAGGACGGCTGACGACGCCAAGTGGTCCTCAGTGCTCAAAAAAAGAAGAAAAACAAGAAAATCTAATCTTTCGAAATGAATTTGACAAGTGGAGAAACGATCGTTTTTCGTCTTCATATTTTGCTACTGGTTGACAAAATTCTAGTTTTCTCACCTTTCTGATTTTATTTTTCCTTTATATCCTTTCCTTTCTTGGTTTCATACGTTTTGTATAGCCAGTGTAGTCTTAGAACGTATTAACATCAAGCTTACGGGAGCATTTGACCAATATTGTTTTAGATTCTTTAAATTGTGTTAAAAACTCGTTTGATTTAATCTTTTTTAAAGAAAAAAAGGAGTGTCTTTTCTCCTATTGTCAAATTCGCTTCGAAGGGTTTTTTTTGCAATGAGGACGACTTGACGGATGTCTTTATCGAAATATTTGCATATATTGCTACTGGCTGACAAAATCCTAGTTTTCTCACTTATTTGATTTGATTTTTCATTTATTATATCCTTTCCTTTCTTGGTTTCATACGTCATGTATAGCCAATGTGGTCTTAGAATGTATTTACCGACTTTTTTCGATAGCGAAGGACCTTTATTTTTTACATCTTCTATTATCGAAAATAACACTGACCGGGTAAGAAGCTACCCACTTTATCGATTTTCTCTTTGTTTAATACCATCTCTATACCCTCATTTATTCCTAGTTCAAACAACTGATGGTAGTCTTTGTAATATTAATGTCGACATATTCTTACACTTTGAACCCATAAGGATAAAAAATTCATTTATTTCGCCAATATTTTTCTTAATCTAAGATAATCAAGTCATTTGGACATTCTCCTCAAATCTATATAAAACTCTTAAACCGGCTTTCAACCGGACATAAAAAAAATCTCAAGGACTTGCAGTTGCATGTCGTGCACTCGAAGCCCTGCACAAACAATTTCTCTCTCTCTCTCTCTCTCTTTCTCTCTTTCTCCTCTCTCTTTCGTACCAGTTGAAAACTTTTTCTTAATCACCATTTGCTTAAATATGTTCTCCTTTGTTCTCCGAGCTGGGAGTTTTTAATAGTAGCTAGAAAGTAGTCTCTTTTTTCAGATGTTGTATGTCTTTGGGGACCAAGTTGGCCATAAAGACGAACTTTTCTTGAAAACAGAGAAGAAGCGAGATTAGCTCATCGTTCTTTCATGAGCAAGGGGGTGGGGTGTCATTAACTAGCTGTCATCTCTTAAACAATTCTCGCTAGGTAAAGATTATAAAGGATACACGATTGCACGGAGATCTAAGAAAGCAAGGTGAAGTGGATTATGATTAGATATTGTTTAGGAGAAGGCATCAGAGCAGCGTATTTATAAGAAATTGTTATAATTTTTGGTTTTCCTTCCCCGTTTTTAAAGAAGGTCAAGATCTAAGAATCTAAAATGTTTTAGCAGGTTTTTTTACGAAAATAATAAGCATTGAAAGTATCATCGCTTGGGTAAAAATTTAGCGAATGTATCATAGATGTACAGTTGCAAAATAGCTAAGTATAATAAAATGTGTAGATGATAAATGCTAATAATTGCCACTATTGAAACTAAATCAAAAGGCTAGACATCTTTAAAGCACATTTAATACACTATACCTTTTAGAGAAAATGGACTTTTCATAGGAATAGTGAATCATGTGAAGATGGAATTAAATACAGAGAAACAACATCACCATAATTGGTGTCTGAAAACAGATTTATTACTGGCATGTCCTTGGGCTGTTTTATTGGGAAAAGTTTCAGCCTATATTTAGGATGGACCCAAAATAGTCGAGCTTTTTTATTCTTAGTAGTATATTGTTGATAGAAACATCACTGCAGGTCCTGACATAAAATATTTTTGTCTGTTTAAAGTGACATAAAAACAGCCTTATAAACAATCATTGCCATGTTGAATTAACAAGGAAATTGCATTACAAAGTAGGCTCATTTTCTTCTACGAGTAGATTAATCTAAACAAATTCGGAAATTATCAGCCTTTAACAAATGTGAGAATGAATAGCAATGACTTTAAATGTAAACCATCTTTAAAGAAGTAGATTAATTTGGAACTAGTGACGGCCATTGAGTAATAGTACAATAGTAGGTACTTGGATCATTTTTAAAGCAATAAATTTTATAACCCCATCGTTTTTAATGGTAAGGATGAAGACATGCCCTGCCAGGAATGAAAGGTGAAGGAATTCCATGGGGAGGGGCTTTCCAAAATAATGCTTCATTTTGTGCTGATTTCGACTAAGGTTAATATCTACGTTCAAAAACATGTATGTTGTATGTAATGGAAATGTCGTCATTAACTTTAATTTCTCAGACATTGAAAGCACTAATGTTTCTTGGCTTTGCGATAATATTGGCGATCCTATTACTGTTATGTTCTTTATTAATATATGTTCTATTATATTAATCAATGATGCTTTAAATATATGATATAATATTTCAGTTTTATTACCAAAATACTACAATGATTATTTCCTGTAATCTTGTTATTATTTTCAAAATTAGACTGAAATGGCACGTTTTTATTTTCTCTTGAAGAAAAGGAACTGTCTTATCTCCCCCCGCCCCTGCTATACTCTTGACTGATTTAAGTATAACTTGACGTTATTGTTTCTTTCAGGGAAGACCTGAAAAATGACGATTCAGGTGGCTGGATATTGACAATAACACAAAAGAGTGTACAAAAACTAGAAGAAGACCTTCTTGAAACGGTATTTATAATTATTTTCATTCTTTTCAAAAATTTTAAATTCAGACAGAGGTAGGTAGGTTTTTCAGCAACCAAAGGGAACATGACATCCCCCCCCCCTTCTTAATGAATTAAATTGACCTATTTTCTAGAACAGATACTGCGATCAGAGACAAATGTACCCCTTGCCCCCTTCTTCCTCTAGCTACACCACTGTAGCCATGCTATTTTTTATTTAGTCAATATTTTTGCTCATTTGCTTATGATATTAGAAACTGTCCAGACAGTAGTGCCTTTTAGGCTATAACAGAAAGCACATTTGTATATTTTGGTCTATAAGTTTTTAACCTACGAATTTTGACTATTTTATTAAATAATTGCTATTTAAATTTAATCACCGATGATTTAGTTTCCTCGGCTTAGAGTTAATATAGTTAGGTTCTTTTAGAGTTTTTGTCAAATTGCGTCATTATTTTGATGTTTTCTTCACAAAAAGAATTAGATTCAAGTTGCTATTACGAAGGCATAAAGATGTGACTATTACTTTGAGCCACAACCGAAGTCATCATCTGAGCTGATTTGATAGTTCCTTCCTCCACTTCTCCCTTTCCTATTTGAATGTTTGATATGTTTTCTGTTCGATTGCTCGTCTTTAAATATATCATAGGAAATTGTCCGTGGGCCAACTTGGGGAATCCCCTTCATCCAGCTCCTTGTTTGCTGGAATTGATTTGACTTCATTAATAGCGTAACTGAATGTCAAACAAGGTTATATGTGTGGTGTAGAGCAGTGGTTCCCAACCGGTGGTACGCGTACCCCAGGGGGTACGCGAAACCCTCGCAGGGGGTACGCGAAGGTCCCAAAATTAATTTAGTCTACATCTTTAAAACTTGTTTCTGACTCAGTTCCAACATTTCCCTCAAAATCAGATAACATAACCCATTGTACGTAATTTCAGACTCATTTTCAAAACTTTCGCTTTCAGTAACCCGCTAATTTTTCTCCATAGCCGTAAGGTCTCGATTTAAACTCAGCGGGTTCAGTATCTTGTCATCTGTTGAAACACGAAGTTCGTGAATTGTGGTTGCAAACAAAGATGGATAGATTCCTGATCAGGAATAACAAGAAGACGAATGATAGTACCCAAAACTCTGAACCTGCACCTAAGAAGAAGAAATATGACGAATCATCGGTCAAAGTGCGTCAATATTTGTCAGAATACCTAGGGCTCGGATTTAGTGCGACAAAGTCTGATCCAGTGAATGCACAGTGCGTTCTTTGTGGTCAAGTCTTGGCCAACAGTTCCATGAAACCTGCGCATATGAACCGGCATCTCAGTACTGTGCACCCTTCTCATGTCGGTAAGCCCATAGAGTTTTTCAAGCGTAAACAAGAAGCATTCGCTAGTAACTGTTTGGAAATTGCAAAAGTGGCATCAGTTTCTTCAAAGGCTCTCCGGGCTTCGTATGCTGTTTCATATTTAGTTGCGAAACAGAAAAAACCGCACACCATCGCCGAATGTCTGATATTACCAGCACTAGTGAAAGTCAGTGAAATAATGTTTGACACGAAAACTGCTACTGCCCTTCAGTCTATACCTGTGTCGAACAATACCATTTCAAGAAGGATAGAAGACATTGCAAGCGATATTGTCATGCAGGTTATTGAGCAAATAAAGTTGACGAAGATGTTTGCGTTACAGCTTGACGAAAGCACGGATGTGTCAGGTGAAGCCCAGGCGATCGTCTTTGTTCGATATCAAGATTGTTCTGACATAAGAGAAAATATTCTGTTTTGTCAAAACCTACAGTCAAGAACAACAGGAGAAGAACTATTCAAGGTGATTGACAAATTCTTCGCAGAAGGGGGCATCTTGTGGGACTGGTGTCTATCAGTTTGCAGTGATGGAGCTGCCGCCCTAACAGGGAAGAATAATGGGCTCATGGCCTGGATAAGGAAGAAAAATCCAAAGGTGAAGTGGTTGCAGTGCATCATTCACAGGCAAGCTCTTGCATCGAAAAGGATGAACGCACATCTGCACGAGACCCTCAACGAGGCTGTAAAAGTGATCAACTTCATCAAAGCCCGACCACTGAACTCAAGAATGTTCAAGTTGCTGTGCCAAGAGATGGGTTCAGAACATCAATTTTTACTTCTGCACACAGAAGTTCGCTGGTTGTCTCGTGGGAAGATTTTAAACAGACTTTTCGAGCTTCGACAAGAAGTTCATATGTTTCTTCTGGAGCAAAAATCTGCATTCAGTTCACTTTTTGAAAACCAGGACTGGGTCTGCAGGCTGGCCTATCTTGCGGATATTTTCGACAAACTGAATGACTTGAATCTGTCAATGCAAGGTTTCCGGACGGACGAACTCTCCCTGAATTCGAAGATGTGTGCTTTCATCAAGAAATTGGAGTTCTGGCTTAAAAAGGTTCAAAGAAACAGCGTTAGTGTCTTCCCGACCCTTGACAAGTTTGCGGACGATAGTGAAATTGATAACCTCAACACAATCTGTGATTGTATTCGGGAGCATCTGACAAAGTTGCGAGATGAACTTGTGTCATATTTCCCATCGATTATGAACCAAGATATAACGCAGGATTGGATCCAAAATCCATTTGTTGAAGACGTGACCTCAAGCTCCGGTCTTAGTGACAAGCTTACAGAGAATCTGATCGAACTTGCCAGTGATCGCGCCTTAGAACTGAAATTCCAAAATGTAACTGTTTCCCATTTTTGGCTGGAGGTGAAAGGAGAATACAAGGAACTAAGTGAAATCGCCATGTCTGCTTTGTTACCATTCGGATCCACTTACCTTTGTGAAGTGTCATTTTCGGCAATGTCATTGATCAAAACCAAACACAGAAACAGACTGAGTGTACAAAATGACCTTATAATTGCCGTTAGTGACATCGAGCCAAGATTTGATAATATTTTAGCAAAAAAGCAGCCTCAAGTTTCTCATTGATTTTGTACGTACATTTAAGCACCGTCATATTGGACAATAAATCTCGTGTTTTTGAAAATCTGATTTTAGTTAAGAAAAAAGTAAAACAACGATTCTCAAGAAAGGGGTACGCAAACTTTTTGGGCCTTGACTAGGGGTACGCGGACCGAAAAAGGTTGGGAACCACTGGTGTAGAGATATCAGCTGCTATCGTCGTCAATTATCTTGCTCCAAGTAAGCGGAGGCTATTATCTCAATAGCCTTTTTATTATTTTCCTTTTCTGTTAATGGTCGTTTAAATTTATGCACTATCTTAAAATGCACTACTAAGGCCACATTCTTATGTAGGTAAGAAGTGTTCCAAAATTTACAGATTTGTGTTGATATTAGCGATTGACTTTTGTTAGAAAGTATGTGTCATAATCTCCCTTGTACTGGTTATTTTCTGTTGTAAATATGCCATAAAAATCTTACGCGCTTGCACATTCACTTCTGTGAAGTCAGGGAATTACAGGTTTTACTTAGTAGGTGTATCTTTTAGACAACTGACTCAGTACTGATATTAGTCACAACGCTTACTTAAAACCCAGTCTTCTAACTTAATTCTTTTTTTATTACTCATTTTTTATTAGTAAATATGCGATGGTGCACACACTAATAAACTAATGCATAGGATATGTCTATTGAAATGGATATTATTATCTCTTGTATAAAGCTTCTCCTTTCCAAATAACAGTGTTAAGTCCAGCCCATTTCTTCATAGGGTTGATGAAATGAAGCTACTCAAAGTTTATTTAACTTCTAACGTTCGATCGGAAAAGAAACTTCAGTCACTGAAAGTACGAGATCCTTTCCCCACACATCCTCCACGTCTGCAAAAGTTTATTATTCCCTCCCTAGACTATTGTTGCTCATTATGGCATTCTATTCTGACATCCTGGAGTCCTGACTCGTTACAGAGGATTCAGTTTAGAGCTTTTGTGATTTCGTCTAGGGAACCTAAGGCTCCTTATCCTTGGCTTCTCGAGGAATTTAATCTTGAAACCTTATCTGACTGCTGTCAGAATCGCTGCATAAACTTTGAATTATCCCTTTTGAATCACCTTGTTCACCGAAATGTTCTTTCCCTCTTTCCCCTCGAGGCCTAAATCCTTCGCCAAACAGCAGCATGTGTTCCATAAATACGGCCGATCGTCTCCTGACATGTGAGGTATGAACAAAGCTTCGTTCCTATTATAAAATTATTAAGTACGAGGGGAATTATATCAAGTAACTTCTACGAGTTCACCGTTAAATTACCTCTATAGATTTTTTACTTTCCCTTTCTTTTTGTTATTTGTATGTTTAACATCAAAATAAAAAAATAAAAATTTTTGGGATGTTCCAGGCTTGTGAATTATGATTTTTTTGTTTTTAATAAAAAGAATTTGAATTGAATTATAGGCTTACGTAAATTTTAATGCTTAAAGCAGGCTCCTGGCTGCGTTCCTATATGTGCCTTAAAAGTCAGATATGTCACAGGTTAGGATTGCCGTTTATGCTTTTGTGAAAGGAAAATAACGTTAACGGATCAAAAAACGTCCTACTTTTCAGAGAAAACCGTTGGAACTAGGAAATAAAAAAATAATACTTATCTAGCTGTCTGTGGTTCCCCAACCTGGACTGCTTAGTAAAGCATTATTCTCTGTAAACCTCCAGCATTGTGTCGTATTCCTTCGATGTGCTTAAAATTATTGCTGTGAATAATACCGTGTAGATTTTTTGTTGTATCTTAAATTATTCGAAGAGATGATGACGAAAAGACAGACTATGGATTTTCATCAACTCGACACAATTGTAGTTCAGACTCATTAGATTAGTTGGGAGATGATGATACAATATGTATTAAACAGGTACAGATAAAAACAGCTAAACTTGGTTGGTTCTCAGGCGTTAGCAATCGATATACCTGAGAATATAATCCCTAATTTTTCATGTACCTTAGTACTGTGTATATTTGCATGTCTTGTCTTCATTTTGAACTCCCCTCATGTATTTGGTTAGTTTATATTTCCTTTTTTTTAATTGTCTGAATAATTTCAGGAGACAGTGGCCAAAAGACAGTCAAATGGAGTTTCATCTCCTAAGAAGGAAGTCTCGACGCGATCCGAGCCAGTCAATAATAGGATACCAAAGAAAGAAGAATCCCCTCAAAGGGACATCCAGTCGAATAATAAGAACGATAAACTAAGTCCATCTCAACTGCCAATGGTTAGCTCCTTCTTTCTTTTCTTCATTTAACAGGAGACCGTCAAGTACTAAGCTATTTCAACATCCTCGTAACATGCTTGTTTTAAAAGTGACGCTAGTAAAGAACTTTTTGTGGAGGGGGTAATTCTGGACGGAGGAGGGGTAATTGAACCTGCCATCAAAAAGCCTTTGCTGTGTAACATGACTTGTGTAAATTTTTTTAAACAATCATAACGGTTTCCTTGTGACTTTATAGATAAATAGCAAAAAGGGAAAATTAGGATATCCAGGTCAAACTTCAAGATGAATCGGATTACTAAAGTTTGTTTGCTCATGTTCTCTGGACTAGCCAAACTTAAAAGTGGACTAGACATTTTCTATCCTCCGTATAGTTTTTGAATACTTTTTTCTTTTGTATTTTTTTTATCAGTTCATTTGAACCTAAATGTTTTAACCACAATAATAGGAATTTTGCAACAGATTTTTGGAAGTCCCATAGAAATAGGAGTCTTGTGTTTATTGCACAAATGAAGTGGTATGTTCCATTCTTAGTTTTAGTCATGGGTACACGCAGCCAAAATGTTGACTGACATTCAAGGGTTTTCCCTGAGATGGGGCTACTCAAAACGCTAAAACGTGCAATTTTAAGCTTAAGGTTTCCTGGGGGTACATTTGGTCAATCCCCGGGGGGGGGTCTTTCTCCTTGCCTCTCAATGCACATGTATAGCTTAAACGGTAAAAATAGATACTATTTTAATGTGAAGAATTTTTTAAGGTAGAGTTATATTAACGAACTCTAATCCAAGTAATATTCGTTTTAAAAGACAATGTGGCTTATGACTTCAGTTTGTGTAGCTATCTGAAAATGCAAATTTTTTTGGTGTATCACTTCCAAAAGTTTGTTTTTTATATTCGCACTTCCTATTTAAAAAAATAAAGAAAAAACACAACACATTATTTCAGAGGATAAGGCAATTATATTGTGTGTTTTATAATTTCTGCTTAGTTTGACTACTAATAAAGATTATTATGCTTAAACCACATTTTGCTTCCAAAGCTTTACAAGTGGTTTGAATTCAAACATAAAAGAGCCAGATCAAGGATGTTTTAAAGAAAGATTAATCTGAACATTACAAAATTTCTCACTAAACAAGGAAGGAACAGGGGCAGTAGAATAAGGTCTAAATAATGTGTAGGTATTAAAATACGTGAACGTGAAATACAAGCCCTAGAAATAATCTTCTGTTCCAAAACTCCTATTAATTGAATGTGCTATGAGAGTACTTACAAAACGAAGCTAAATTTTTGCTTTTTAGGAAACAGAACGAGAGCAGCGGCATTACATCGAAAAAATGTATTTGCATAAAAGTTAAAAACATATGCTCCCAAAAATAGCCTGGCAATTTCCCAGCATTTGTTTCGATGCTTGTTTATTTTAACGTTTTTTTTTTTCTTGTTTGTTTTTTTTTTGTGTGTGTTTTTTTTTTAGTGTGGACCTGGCCTGATCTTGGCTATTCGGTAGATATTTTGTAGAATTTTGCTTATTTTTTCTTGATGCTTTGCAATCATGTTGGGGTATCCTCTTGTTCAAAGGTATCTTGGTTGTAGTATTACTAAAGGAAGCAGTTCTTTCCTTTTCTTTTTGCTTGAAATATCGAAATCTTAAATCGTATCTAATGTTATTTAACGTTTTATTTTCTGCTTTAGGATTTTTCTATATGCTCAATTTAATCAGATTGTGACAACCCCCATCTGATGTTTTAGTCTAGTGCATCAGAGTCGATTAGTGTATTTGTAAACCTAGATTTCCCGCCTTTAACGGACTTTTTCGGGGGTTGTTAAAATATAAGTCGCCGCTATTCCCCTTCCCCCGGTGAGAGAAAAGAAATGGGCTGATCAAACTAAGAATGTATGATTTCTGATCGCTCCTCTTTACATCCGGATGCCCCCGTCATCTATTTCTAGGAGCTATCAATAAGAGTAAGATTAAGGGTTAATAGTGTTACACAGTAAAAAAAAAAAAAATACTTAAATTTTGAATACTGGAAAGCATTACACTGGTAGAAATGGGGAGCATTTTGATATAATTGTCAAAAGAGTGAATATGTGGCTCAAATACTTGAAGAAAGGGTTTAAATCCTCGCAAAACTTTGGCATCAAAGAAACTGTAGCGAACACTTGAATAAATATGTCAAATATAAGCCGGCGCTTTTCCCCTTCCCCCAGTGAGAGAAATGGAATGGGATGACCAAGATAAGGATATACGGTTATGATTTCTTATTGCTCCTCAGTACATCCTGATGCCCTCGTCTATTTTAAGAGTATACAATAAGAGATAGAGAAGCAATTGTTTGTAAACATACTTTGTGCCAAGCAAATCTATTATCAAATGATTTCTACTTACTGGATTGGCTTAAGGCCCATCCAAAATGAGATTTTACTAATACCAAGATTTAGCTAGCGGCAATTTGAGCCAATTAGATTTTTAATAGAATTTTCTGTTTGATTGTAAAATTCTTATTGGCTTAAATTAGCGTTAGCTGAATTATGATATTGCTATCGTCTCTTTGTGGGTGGGGTATCAAAGAACTGCCTGACAATAAGTGTCTAGAAACGAGAAGTAGGTGCAAACTAAAATTTTGAAGAGTAGGTATATATTTAAATAAAAATACAATGAAAACGATCAAAGTTGATGAACAAATTGATGAAGATATAACGAGAACGCTGATGAAATAATTAACAAAATAAATCGGGATTTTTGCATAAGAGGGCATAAACTATCCCCTTAGATTAGTCCAAACGCGCTCCATCTCATGAGAAAATGAAAAAAAACAAGTTTAAAAAGAAACGCGCTCTTCTTGGCTTTAGGCCCTTTCAGCTTTAATTGAAGCTGTCTATATGCCTGCACATAAAATGGTAGGGGAGGGGTAAGAAAATAGTGAACCAAATTTTTCAGAAGGACTGCCATGGTAATCTTTGCAACCCCTTTTAGTCTAGAAAAATTGTGAAAAAAGGGGGTCAACCCCAAACAAATTTCTGTACAAATGATTCTTTCATTACCCGACCCAAAACTAAGTGCTGATTCCGAACCCGAAAACTTTACCGCTATAGCTTTTTCACAAATTTGAGTTTTTTTTCTGGTTGAGATAAAAAAAAAAAAAATGTTGATTGAGTAAATACCAGCAAATGTGATTAGATATGTCATTTCGACGCTCTTTTTTGTTGATGAACATCAAACTAAATATTTCAAGTAAAAAGACTTGTTTGGGGCTTTAAGCTTTGGGAGAGTGAGGTTGAGGAAGAGGTTCAGCCTGCAGGTGTATATTAAACTTGGCCTATGTCAAAACATTTGCAGCCTTGCGCCTTGGTAATAACCAATACTGGGTCCAGGTAAAGTCCAGTATGCCTTGAGCCTCAGTTTTGTGAAGTGAGTAAGAATGAGGAGGAGGAGGGGAAGTTGAAACGCATTTTGTTGAACGCATAAAGGAAATGAACTTGAAGCTCGTCTGAGCTATTGCAAAGATCAACCTGATCAAAATCCACTGTCGGGCCAACATTGTACATTTCTGTCGTACATTTCTGTCGCTAGTAAGGTATTCAGGGCCCAATCGACAATGACGTGAGCTCGAAATAACAGCTTAAAAATAAGAAAGTCCAAGTAAAAATCTATAAACTTTTCTATTCCGATAATACTAACTCAATGATGGAGTGTAATAATTACGTTGGAAAACTGATGAACAAAAAATATTCGTGTTCTGTAGGTGTCAACTATAATTGCCACTCCATTCATCTCTTTACCTCATATGCTAGTAAAAAAAAAGCCGACAAAACCTGAGAGGACTTGTATAGCTTGGAAGAAAATAAGTGGGGTAGTAGTATTTCACCCCCGATTCAACACCAAGTAAAAAAAACAAGTTTTTTTTTTTTAACTGCAATTAAGGAGTGACACTACAACTTAAAACGAACAGAAATTATTCCGTACATGAAAGGGGTTGTCCCCTCCGCAACGTCCCGCTCTTTACGCTAAAGTTTGACTCTTTGTCACAACTCTACTTTTTAAAACAATAAAAACTTTAGAATAAAGAGCGAGGCGTTGACGAGGGGACAACCCCTTTCATATAAGAAATAATTTATGTTCGTTTTAAGTTTTAATGTCACTCCTTACTTGCAGTTAAAAAAACTTGTTTTTTTATTGATTTCTGAACGTTTTTTAATTAATGCATGTTTGGATTTTGGCTCACCGCAAATGAACAATTAAAACGAAATTTGCATATAATTTTTTTTTCTTTTGGCTAAATGGCTTTCTCATTGTTTTGATCGGACAATTTTGATGAAAAAATTGGGGTGGGCGAGGAGGTATAGTTGCCCTCCAATTTTTGGTTACTTAAAAATGCAACTGATTGTTTTTACGAACGTTTTTGTTTGTAATAAACATACGTACCTTACGAATTAATTTACGTAACAAACTTCTATATTTGTGTATTTTTATTACGTATATGAGGGGGTTTGACCCCTCGTCAATACCTTGTTCTTTACACTAAAGCTTGAATTTTGTCCCAAATCTTTAAGAATGACCCCTGAATCACAAAGGCCTTTGAATAAAGAGTTGAAATTACTAAAAATACTTTAGTGTAAAGAGCAAGGTATTGTGGAGGAGACGAACCCCCTTATATACGTAATGTTTTATGTTCGTTTTAAGTTTTAATGCTGCTTATTACTTCCAGTTAAGAAAAAATTATTTATTTCCTCTTTGTTTTTTTTTAAATAATGCTAGAAAATCATGCGCCCCCTTCATGGAAATTTTCTTACGTAACCCCCTCCAGCGACCCACCCCTACCCCAACGCGAAAAAGTCCCCCTGAAAACGTCTATACACTCCATAATTAACTATTACTATATGTAAACAATGGTCAAAGTTTGTAACTTGCAGCCCCTCTCCCGGGGACTTGGGGGGATTAAGTCATCCACAAGGACATAGTTATTAGGTTTTCGACTAAGCTGAACAGAACGGCTATCTCAAAATTTTGATCCGGTGAATTTGGGGTGAAATGTGCGTGGGAGGGGGCCTAGGTGCCCTCCAAATTTTAGTCACTTAAAAAGGGCACTAGAACTTTCAATTTCCGTTAGAATGAGCCCTCTTGTAACATTCTAGGACAACTGTGTCGATGCGATCTGTCTTCTGTCAAAAAATACAAAATTCACATTTTTGTTGATAGGAGCTTGAAACTCGTACAGTAGGGTTCTCTGATACGCTGAATCTGATGGTGTGATTCTCGTTAAGATTCTATGATTTTTAGGGGGTGTCTCCCTATTTTCTTAAATAAGATAAATTTTCTCAGGCTCGTAACTTTTGATGGGTAAGACTAAACTTGATGAAACTTAAATATAAAAATCAGCATTAAGATGCGATTCTGTTGATGTAACTATTGGTATCAAAACTCCGTTTTTTAGAGTTTGGTTACTATTGAGCCGGGTCACTCCTTACTACAGTTCGTTACCACGAACTGTTTGATAACATTTTTCGTTTACCAATGATTTTTTTTTAAGTTTTTCCCGTGACTATGTGACAGGTTTTCAAATAAATAAGTAAATGAATATGTTTTTTTACTTTTAGATATTTTTCTTTTTTTGAAACTCATGTAATCTGCAATGAAAATTAGCTAATTGTGTAGTTGAAGCTAACATAGATAATATTTTTCTTAATCAGCATTTAAATGGAATAAGTTGTCATTTTTTTATGTGACCCCTGGCTAATTTCGTGGATGTTGAGCTCTTGTTTCATCTTGAGTTGATTAGATGTGGTCAGGAGAAAAATTTCTGGGGAAAAGTATCCCTAGAAATTTAATGGTTATTGTCTGAAATGCAACGTTTCTATTTTCTTTTTCTTTTTAATTTATTTTGTGTTTATGCGTATGAGATTTGCTATTAACGTTCTATTATCTCTTTTCTTAAATGCTTATTCAGCTAATTGAGATGATGGCTATCAGCTAGGATTTAAGCAGAAACTTTTCCCCCTTCAGACTGTCTAAGAGAGACACAATTTCTCTTATGTTTATTTACCAATTGTAATCCATAGTTCCCATTCCACAATGGATATTGAACAAGAGACATTATCAATTGGGTTGGACAATAATTTTTTACTGTTATGAAATAACGTAAGAGAATGCACGCTATGATTTCATATATATAAAAGAAGGAATTTGGTAAAAGTTGCTCAAAAATAAAATGCATTTCAAATTATAGTAACGTTCAGATCTAGAAAGTTGATTAAAGTATTTTGGGAATGATAGTGTGAAAGCTGCCCATCGGGTCAAAGAGAAGTTCGATATGGCATGGGGCTAATTTTTTCCTATTAAATCAGTCTTATTCCCTTGTAATCTAACTGAGTGTCCTGTAATTAGCTCCTCTTAACTTTGTATTTCACTTTGCTTATACGATTTACGATGCCATCAGTCACTTAACAGTGTGTCTTTAGTCTTGGGAAGGATAAAGTCACAATTTGTAGTTCTAATATTATGAAGCTAATTTATGGAATTGAAAAGTTTAAAGACATTAAGACTTGATATCCTAGATTTATGCTGTCTTCATTTATTCCCCTGTTTAGTATCTAAGAGAGAAGATTTTTCTAACTTAGCTCACCAGCTGTAATCCAGAATTTCTATTCCAGGGCGAATCTCAAATCAAGTCCTAAGGCCCATCACATAGATAATGCAATAAATTTCCCTTGTTCTAAACAGACATTAAGAGCTGAATACTAAGGCTGTTATAAAAAAAAAGAAGATGCCTAGCCATTCATGAGGGTCTGATGGAAAGGCAATAAAAAGTAGTATTAGGAAACTACTGTCTGGGGAATTCCAGAAAAAATAAGAAAGGAAGAAATTGGATTCTAAATGTTTATTAAAGAAGACACGGGTGTTAAGGCAAATAGAGCTAGAGACGGAGACGATAATGCGGATGTTGGGATATTGCGTCATAAAAAAAAACACAACAACCTCTGGCAGGAATATGGAAGCTAGAAAATTGTTCGTACGGCTTGTACTTTCTTATTGCTGTTTATGCAAATATGTATTTTGTATCCTAAACTGTAGCTTGTGTTCCAATGCTGCGTACATCAAATCCTTCAAAATAAGCATTGCTTATAATTTAAGAATTTGGAATATTTTTTCTGAAGCTTGTAGTCTTGTATTTGTATTTATGCAAGCAATTTTTTTTTTATCTCTTACGCTGATGGTGCTGCTCCATTCCTATAAAATGAACAGTTGAATACCTTGTGTTCTATTCATTGAAGCAATTAACAAAATAGAGAGGATTGTGGAAAAGATCTCTGTGGCTTGTAGTCAGCTGCCACTGTTATTGCTTTCTTTTTTTTTTATTTCCATACTTTATTTCACGAATAGGTTTTAAGCTTAAATGACATGCTAGATAAAAGCTTACCCAAATGCCGAAGAGCAAAATAAATTGAGATGTGTTGTATATTAGCACCCATAGGAAATTTCATTGGTAGGAACAGGGAAAACTAGAAACATATTTTACAGTGCTTTCTATGCTTCTCTGGTCTATTTTTTTTTTAAGTAAATTTGGAATGGGAAATCTGTCAACTGTCATTAGAAACTGAAAACATCCATAATAGCATTGGAAAATAGAAGTTGTAGTTTGTTATTCCTTATTTTCAAGTTGATTTTTACATCTTCTACCTGTTCTTTTACACCCTCTCGCTCAGTGGAAATCTAAATATGCCAAGTCATGTCAGTCTTCGTAAAAAATAACAAAAAAAAATTAAACACTGGTATGTGAAGAAAATATGGGGAACTTGTTGTTGTTATAACATTGTTGATGTTATCTCTCTCTCTCTCTCTCTCTCTCTCTCTCTCTCTCTCCTCTCTCCTCTCTCTCTCTCTCTCTCTCTCTCTCTCTCTCTCTCTCTCTCTCTCTCTCTCTCTCTCTCTCTCTCTCTCTCCTCTCTCTCTCTCTCTCTCTCTCTCTCTCTCTCTCTCTCTCTCTCTCTCTCTCTCTCTCTCTCTCTTTCTCTTGTTCCTTTTAAGTTTTTTCAGCCATATCATTTTAGAACTTAAAATAGAAGCTGTAATTTGGTAGCTACTATGTAAGGCGTTTTTGTGTGGCTTAAATTAAGAACGGCTTTTTTTTAGTCCAAGTCTGTGCAGGAGGTAGTAAATAATAGTCATTCAACGCCTGTTAGTGATAAACGACGCTCCAGGGAGTTTAGTCCTAGAAGACAGGAAGCTGAAGCACCAGTGAGCAAATTAAGAGAGCCACAAAGGACACCATCAAACGCATCAAGGCCGAAAAACACGCCAGCGCCATCCGGCTCTCAAATTCTAGCACCTGTCCTATATCCAATGATAAATGAGGTAAATAGCAACAGCATTTTACCATTGGTAGTATGATTTTTCCTCGTTTTTTTTCATTAGGTCAGCACTACTACTGAAATTGTTGGTCATGGTTTGCTTTTTCCTAGGCTCCTGAGAAAAAAAATATATAGAGTGTCTTTTTACGTTTTGCAATCATGGTTGAAGTGATAGTTTTGCAACTTACTTACAACTTGAGATTTAAAGCTCTTCTTCTTGAAAATTGAAGAAAACCATATTTTGTCCTGTGTATCACTCATTTTCCCTCTTTTCTTTTTTGACGCTATGGGGGGGGGGCTGGAATATCAGAGAGAACTGTTCGCAGAGAATACATCGTTACCAGAGAGCTTTACTTTATCTGACTTCTTCGATTCCTAAAGAGAGTCTCTCTTCTGCTGTACTGTGGTAAATATTAGAAACCTTATGTATGCAGTTGTAGTGTTACTGAATGCTCAGTTTTGTCGATTCAAAAAGCACTGTGTGAAAATTTTAACCTGGATTTGAGAATAAATCCTTTCATTTTCAGCTCCAAAGGCGGTACCGTGGATCTCGATCTGGAGCGTCTGACGCACTGGAAGAACTGCGACATGCTTTTGACATAGCTGACAGGGGTTCACCAGGTATTGCCGATACATTTGTACAGGAAATATTGACTAGACTTCTCCCGTCTCTCTCCGGCCCTCGGCTTACCCAAGTCATGGAGCGGCTAGTGAGGTAAGGCTATGAAGTATTTGATTTACTTATTTATTAACATGGAACCGCAGTAGGAATTCAATTAAATGTTAATAATAATAATACAACACCGGCTATTAATTGTTGAGCATTAAAAAATTCTTTGGCAATGGTGGAAAATGAGTTAATTCCCTTCTACTTGGCTTAACCTTCCAGAACCCATCTCCAGTGTGTACGAGTTTTTCTGCATACAGTCATATAGAAAATATGGAGAAAAACCCTTACAGTTGCCAATTAAATTTGGCGCTAGGTTATCACCTCAAATAGTCGAACGCAATCCATTTGATATTTTAGAATGAAGACTAGACTCTTTAAAAGCTACAATAAATCTTTTTATGCTTCATTTAAGCTAAGATGCTTTGAATTAACGATATACCAGGCTTGTTTTGTGCCAATCTAGTGGTACCCCTTTACTAATTTGTGGCTCAATTCGTCAGTTGGAGGAAAATAAAGAAAACACCATACGCCAGGCGATGGTATGTATGGCGCTGGAATTCTCGGTGATAGAGGGGGTAAAAAAACAGCATACGCCAGGCGATGGTATGTATGGCGCTGTAATTATTGTTGGTAGAGGGGGTGGGGGCTGTAATTCTTGGTGGTAGAGGGGATGGGGGTAATTTTGCCATAATATTCTTTGCTAGAAATGAGTCAGTAATTCTTGTAGTTCTTCAATGTGTCAGTGATTCTTGTAGTTCGGATGTAGTGAAGGCTTCTGAAAAGATTACTGCATATTTTCCCCTGTAAGTCAGTGCTTGCAATATTTCTGTTTCCCCATTTCAAGATCCTTGAAAATTATATATTTATATATTTATATATATATATATATATATATATATATATATATATATATATATATATATATATATATATATATATATATATATATATATATATATATATATATATATATATATATATATATATATATATATATATATATATATATATATATATATATATATATATATATATATATATATATATATATATATATATATATATATATATATATATGTAAACGTTTTAACTTATTTGGGCTTTCTAAGGTGTAAAAAAGTGAGATGATAAGAATCTGTAATTAGTAGGACTCTATCTGTTGTGGCGACCGGCAAACCTCCCCTCTCCAAAAAAAGAATTCATGTGCTATAGTAGGTGTTTCGACAGTCAACATGCGGAAAACTTTTGTATAAGTGTAAAACAGCCAGCTATGCTATTGCAGGAGAAAAGTAATTTTAGAATTTTCGGCTGTTTGTGAAAAATCAAAAATTCCTAAAATTAATAAATAAAAGATTGATAATAAAAGTTATACAGCCTGTGAAAATGTTCGTTAAAAAAAATATATAGCCTTTACAACAAAATATAGTAAACATTTTTTGGATGATAACATTCGGAACCTGGGGCGTAATTTGCTATGGAGCAGGAGGGCAACTTCCCCTCCAGACCCCAGTTTGCCCCCGCCCCAACTGAAATTTTATTTTCTTCAAAGTCTTTTCAAAACTAAGATAAGCCTACATAATTGAAGCATCCAGAGCAACCGGTCAGTTTTCTTTAGCCTTTATTTTTATTTTTATTTTTTAGCCTTTATTTATTGTCTTTGCCTTTATTGTACTATACGGCTCATTTTCATTTTCACTGTCATTTTCAATTAATTTTGGAAAATTGGCTCCAACTTTGCTCTCCCACCCCCTCCCCTCCCCCAGGATTTTGACGAAATTACGCCACTATCGTAAATATGAATAATTTAATTTATCTATCTGAATGCGGCCAAATAATACTTTTGTATACTTTTTAGATAGTTTTGAAAAGTTGCATTAGTTGTATTACTAGGCTTTAAATAATGTTATTGTCTATCGTTTAGTAGGCTTTAAAAGTGGCTTTAATAGGCTTTAGTGGCATTAGTAGTATTATTAGTGGCTTTATTGCTTAAACGCTCTTCCTGTCCTATAATCTTCTTAAGTTACTGAATATACACAGAGTCCGATGATGAATTTCACAGTTGACAGTCGGTTCTGTTGAAGCCCAGGTACATATTTGCATTTTGCTTCGTACTTTTTGAAATGTTGAATACCCGGGCATCGCCACTGTGGGGTTATATGCAGGACAGGCATGTTTCTTTAGACCATAATCTGTTTCAGGACCATTAATTTATATATTTTTTCTGAAACAAGTGATTTTATGACTAATCTGCAACTGTAGCTTGCATTCTGCACCATGTATACCAACTTTCAGAAATGTATTTCGGTCGGTGGATAGAGTCGAATCTCAGCTATAGAATGATTCTTCTTTTTCTTATCTTGACAATATTTTGACAATATTTACAATAATTTTATTTATTTATCTATCGAGGAGATAAATTACGGTACCTGAAAACTGAAATGACAATAAAACATACCATAAAAATAAAAATGTAAAATACTTTACACTGTGACAAACATAAACTATTATGTCCGTGGATATGTTTATTTATATTAATTTTTTTAAATAATTTGTTTAAATAAGTAGTTTTTTAAGAAAATAATCATTTTAACATTTAAAGTACTAAGAATCTTAAAATAAGATTTTTTGCCTCCCAAGGTAAGTAAATGCAATCTGATTGTTTGTATTTATTAGGAAACTTACTTACCGGAAACTTAGACAGCCACATATACCGTGAAAAATAGAAAAATCGGCGATTTAATTTTAACGGCATATGCAGTTATTCCGTTTTAGGTGTTAACGGGCTCCAAAAAAAAAAAAAAAAAAAAATGGATGCAAAATCTGCAAAACAATAAGCTAAAACTTTTGATACTGAACAGCCTACGAATGTGTTAGCTTTCCTTTGAACGTTTTCTTTGCGAATCAACCGATTCTTAATTTTTGAATTTTGACGAAAAACGACGTAAATTTTGACTTTTTTTAATTAAATAAGTTTTAACTTTCTTTTTTCTTATCTTAAATGAGCTGCAAGTCTAATCGATTTACTCCTCTTTCTTTAGGTTTTTTGTCAAACCATTTGACCATATAAATACTATGCAAATTTTTTCTTTTTAATAAATATGATAAAATATTAGGAATCTTTTACGCTGATTTTCTTATCTCAATGTTTGACGTATTACAATGAGAACTAGGGTAGAATATAACTCAAATGTCAACTATGACTCTTGGTAAGCATAAATTATAATTCATAATCTTGCATAATGTTCGATTAGTCTTTTGATTTTTTTTTTTTTTTTTTTTTTTTTGCCTTCTTATTATTGAGTCAAGTGAGTAAAAAAATAACGTTGTGGAATCTTATGGTTCGTAAAGCTAACTGAAAGCTTCATTACGCGAAATTTCAGGCTAAGAAAGGTTTGATTGTAAAAATGTTAGATTTCTTAGAGTAAAGCTACCGACATAATTTGTCATCTTTGCGCAAATTTACGCAAACCACAAAGATGTGATTGTTATTTTTCGGCTAAGAAAAGTCATTCTCCTTTAACTATTACCGCTCATTATTCCTTGCTGCACCCTTTAGCTTTATCATTTTGAAAATAAGTAACTATAGAGACTCCGTTTAATCGAAATAAACTCCGATCAGTGATTCACTATGGTTTTATAGATCTTTCATTTACCATGTGAGGACTTTCATATTTCATCTTCCAAGATTCGGTAATTTTTCACTTTGCCAGTTGACATGTTGCTGCTAAAATTTACGGTTGTTTCACCAATGCACTCTGTATACCCCTTATTATGTATGTACCAGATGCGTAAAACTAGTTACTCAATTAGTTAGGTCACTTAGGACTATCGCTATATCTGGTACCTGTGTTGTGCCTGCTGCCTTGATATTGTTTTTTTTTAATGAATATAAAAACCTAAGAATTTCGAATTTATGTGAAATGAAATAAATGACAATAAAGTTTTCTTGCCAAAAAATTTCAAGCAAGGGTAATCTATTTATTTTGGATTATGGGCTCTCAAGTTTTGGCCAGGTCCTTTTGCCCCTTCAGAAAAGACTGCAAAAGCGTCCGCTACAGAAGTTGCCTCAGTAACTTCTGCCGGGGTGATACCCAGGGGTGATTTGAGTATCGGTTTCAAAACCTAGTTTAAATGGTCTTTGCTAAGGGAGCATTATGCTATTTGAAGAAAAGTTTTATACTATTTCTATTAGGTTTATTACCAGATGTTTATTTCTAATTTTTTTTTTTTTTTAGGGAATCGTCGTAAATTTCGCTTGACTTGCCGTAGACAAGTTCTTCGTAGCTATGAGTTTCATATCAGCACCTATTAAGGTAAATTGTGATAGAAGAACTTTGTCATGTGACCTTGTGAAAAAGTGACCTGCTCTTGCTCTAGTAAAATCGCCCAAACAACAAACCTAATAAAAAAGGGCGCTGTGTTACAGACAATCATTAAATGGCTATTAATGCCTGAATTCACTCCATACCTCTTATAGATCATCTAACTTGTACGACTTTTTTTCTGTTTTGTGACCATTGGGCCGTGCCAACTGTACAGGTGGAAGTTGAGGACAGATGTGTAAATATTTTAGTCATTTTTCACGTTTCATGTGGGAGTTTTTATTCTTGAGTTGGTTATCTTGTTTCTTTTTTTAAGAGTGCGTTTCAGCGTTATTGGATTCCTTATCTTCAGTTTTTTTTCAGCGACAAGAAAAGGTGTTAAGGTCTATGCCCTGCTCTCATTGCGTAGACTGTGTAAAGTCATTTGGAAAGTTGATGGAATTTTTGGCAAACTTTTATAAAATGCTGTGTTGTTCCTTGAAATGGGAACAGCAAAATCTCCTTTCGACTAATTCGATTAAAAACAGATGACACCTGAAACTAGTTATAAACAGAAAACCTAACGAATTTCGAAGCTAGATCATAACTTTGTTAATATTATGTAAATATACATCAACTAAATGTGCATAATCATCTGGAATAAAAAAAAACATTTTTCCTTCAATTGTTTATGCTGCAATATGCTACAATAAATTTAAATGTTCGGAGCTCGAGCTTATCAGTAAGTCGATACACTAATATTTTCACATGGGCGGTCACAAACCTATCAACTTTACATAAAACTTAATTAACTTTCAGAACACTGTGAGAGCTGGTTATTCGTACTATAAAACAGACTGGATAAGTGCAAGTATTGCTTACACCCTGTAAAAATTAGGATCGGGGGAAAAACAGTCATTTGGTTTTTATTGGTTATTCTTCTTTTCCACCATTAGAGTGTATTCAGTAAATAATAGTATTCTTACTTATTCAAATCGTTTCAACTAAAATTTGAGTATTTTTTCCTATAATATATATATATATATATATATATATATATATATATATATATATATATATATATATATATATATATATATATATATATATATATATATATATATATATATATATATATATATATATATATATATATATATATATATATATATATATATATATATATATATATATATATATATATATATATATATATATATATATATATATATATATATATATATATATATATATATATATATATATATATATATATATATATATATATATATATATATATATATATATATATATATATATATATATATATATATATATATATATATATATATATATATATATATATATATATATATATATATATATATATATATATATATATATATATATATATATATGCGATAAAAGCCCCTTCGGGTCAAGTGAAAAACAAAACAACAGAAGCAAGAACAATAAAAACACTCACGGGCATAGTAAGATATAAACCACGTTACAACAATATATAGAACATTATAAGCAAAAACTATATTACTAATCGAATAAATAATATTTATGACGCTGAAACCCACTCCGAATCTTTTTTATTACGTGTTAATAAGTCTTTCGTTTCTATAGAAATTCCTATGCAAAAATCTTAGTGTATATATATATTTGATATTTATTTGCTCTTTAAAATTATTGACGAAAATGTTTAGTGTCTTGTACTTTTGAAGCTTTATCAGATTGAATTTTTTCACATCTTTAAATTCAGCTTTATTATAAATATTTCTGGTCTTTTTTATTTCGTTTCTTATCCGTTAACTCCGTCTTATGTTAAGTCTTGAATCAACTGCCGCCCTGTATTTAGATTCCTTTTTTTTCATTTGTTTGCTGTTTCGTCTAGCTAAAGTTTTATCACAGATCAGTAGTAACTCTATAATTAATCAAAAAAGTGTTGGGTTAGAATGAATATGTATATACGTAAATACTAAAATGCCAAATATGAGAATTCTTTTTAGAATGACGATTTTTTTTTTTCTAGAAATTTTTGAGATATTCATTTTCGTTAATAATTTTAATAGTTTAGCACTGATTACTATTATGCTAGTTAGGTTTGAGCTGAACGTATTCGCTAGTATTTGAATGTCTAACGATTAGAGAAACTAAAATTAAGGGGATTCAAAGAATGGAATTACACAATTCTAAATTTAGTGTATATCCAGTAGAACGAAAATTCGTGTAAAGTGGAACTGATGTGACTCAGAAATAAAATGAAATCCGATTCATTATAAAGAAAAAGAACAAGAAAACAACAGGAAACAAGAACAAGAAAACAAACTTTTGGTATAATAATACAGAGTAGCAGATTATCTTGATTGGTGAAAACGTCTTTAACAAACAGAATTAGTTTACTCGACAAGTCTAAGTGATAAGAAGAAATTAGAAGATATATGCGCAAAACTCAGCTATATTGAATTTATTACCTGCGGTTATACTTTGCATTTGTATGTTTTTGGGAAAGTGATATTTAAAGTCACCTTTTTAAACTCAATATGCTTAGAAAGAAGTATTATATTTACAAAGTGTAATGTATCTTCTTTTCTCTTTTGCAGAAATCAACAAAAATTGGGTCACAGGGCGGTAGTGTTTGGTTTGCTTTCTCTTTTGGGCCTCAAAAAAAAACTTTCTTTTTAATAGTAATTGCTCTTTGATAATATTTAAAAGCTTGAACCCCATTTTTATGGTTTTCTGTTCTGTAAAATTTGCCTTTAAGTTACCGCAGCTGTTCTTTCATAGAGAATGGGTAATAACAAATTTGGACCCAAACTGAAAATGATTCATCAGGGCATATACTGGATTTAGGGAATCCACTATTGCCTAAAATAAGCTCAAAAGGGGTAATCCAGGAAATAAATACTAGGCTGTGGCAAAAATGGAAATTGTGTACCGCTTATTGTGAAGAGAGCTAGCTATTTGTCAAATTGATGAGCCATGTCTGAAATTAAAAGTCAGGAATAAAAAAATTTGTTGAAAGTCGTCCTTTCCTAAAAAAAAAGTTGTGTTTTATTTTAAAACACAATGCCTAGACACAATGTCTAGTTTGAGGTGATGACCAAAGCAGAAGGTTTCAACAGTTTTCAATAGAGGAGGGGTTCTCGCCATCGTTTGGTACCACCTTCCTCACCTCAGATTGCTTAGTGCTGCGACGTGTTTGTAGGTACCTGAAAATTCAAATCTCTGGAATGGTCCTAGTTAATGTATTTATATCGTTAACAAATATTCAGACATTTACTGACTTACAAAATTGGATATTATAAAGAAAAAAAATCCACAAGCTGGTTGTATACAATTTAAAGCAAAATGCAAATATCAACATAGGACAATGTACAACACCCTAAATTACCCTTATAATACTTCTTTACGTTTATCGTTTTTAACATGATAAGCCAAAAAGTAATTTTATTAATTTATAGAATAGAAAGATTCCAGAGCTGGCAAACATTCTTGTTGAGTGTTTCCTACCCTTTGCTGAAGACACGAAAGCAGGGAATGGGTCTCTCTTCCAGTCTTCCCGCCAACAGAAACCGCGTTATTCTTACCAATAATTTTGTTTAATTTTTGTGCAATTTGCCTACTTATTTCATAAGTTCTCCTCTCCCCCTCCCACCCCAAAAAAAGTAAAATACTGTTGACATGCCTCCTTTGTTTACTTGTCGGAATTTCCTTCCCGACCTTGGTTCTATATACACGGTAGCGTCGAATTGAATCTGTTCATATTATAAGTGATTTTTGTTTTGCCTTTTCTGTTCTTACTTATAATTTCTGTAGAAACGAAAATTTGATTAGGGTCTAGCTAAGCTTTGACAAAATACCGTTTGTGTTTGTAGCTGTTGACACAGGGGTGTTAGTCTAAGTACTTTTTATTTTTCAAAATGTCATCCAGACTCACATTTTGTCATAGATTAGCTTAATATTATTTTTAAATCACACTTTGTGCACGTGATATTCTAAAATATTTAGTGATTTGACTACATTCCAATTGCTGTTGTCACAGCGGGATTGCGGAGATAAAATTTTTGTGACCTTTCCCTTTATTGGGTGTTAAAGAGAAATAAATATTTTTAGTCTTGTTAGAAGATCCTTTGTCGCAAAATATATGATTATTCAGTATAATTTTGTCTCATTTTAGCTACAGGATTTAGTGCTACGTAGGTTAAGTAATCCATCTTGTAGTATTACCAAGTTTGATCTTATCTTTGGTGCTAGGAGAGTCAACGCGTAATTTCCTATTTGATTAGAAATTGCCAAGTCCACAACCAAATGATTTATTTGATCGATTGCCTCCCTTAAAGACAGCTTTTGGGTTTCTAAGGGTCCTTCAATGGCTTTATATCAATGAAGCAGATTTGCAGAGGCTTATGTGTCTCTAAAATCAAAAAGAGAAGGTTGGCGCAAAAGCTTTTTATTTTTCCTAACTCAAAACTCTTAAAAGAATTTCGAATACTATGTAACAAAATTGATTCTTCTTATTCAACAAGGTAGCCTACTTTAGCTACAAAGATTTTTAGCTAGTATTTGATTTGGGACGGGGGACAGTGACGGGACTCTGTAAGCTCAGCCAGAGTTGACCCAGCTCTAAATGGGTACCTGGAGAAATCTGAGGAAGGTAAGCAGGAAGGATGTGAAAAAGCACAGGATGACCGGCCCCAACCCCTCATTGCACTTCCTGGCGGAAAGACCACGAAACGGAGATCAGCACCGCCGGTTTGGACCTTATGAGTTTAGAGCCGAAATAACTTACTGACTAATTACTTTTTAACTATTATTGAAATCCTTAAAAAGAATCGTCCTTGAAATAGCTAACAAACCAATTTTGTGACACTGCTAAGAATATAAGTGTTAGATTTGCTCCTAGGCTTGAAGCAGTATGATAGCACCCCTCATTCTTTAGGCTTTATTGGAATCCAACAGTTAATCTGAACTCTTGTAGAAATGTTCTACAATATAAATGTCATGCCTTTTTATTGCTCATCGTAGCTTACTTTTTGTCATGGAGTTTGATCTTTCTGGGAAATCACAGGAATCCGGGGATTCTGTTTGCAAAACCTTGGTCTGTTTAAGTAATCCCTTACCAGAATAATGATGGTAGTGTTTACTGTGCTTAGGCCCACACCTGCTCCTTCTTTTTCCCTGTGTAAATGAAAGGCAAGAAATGCTTGTCTCTATTATTTTTTTAAGCCTCAATGAACCTTTGTAATATCGTAATTTTTATAATGAGCACAGTTGAGAAGTTGAAAAAGAATCAAGTTCGAAATGATGCAAAAACTGACTATGCAGACCACACGATTTTGAAAAAGATTATAGAGTATTGCACAAATGTAGAAATAATATTTATTTTCCAAATTCCAGGCTTTGTCAAACCGACCTTTATATGGATCATTTTGATGGACTTCGTCTTAAGGAGCACAGGAAAGGCAATTGGAGACCATGGAATCAAATGGGGAGGAAGAACGCTCCTGGACTTAGATTATGCTGATGATTTAAGCATATTAGATGAAAGTTTGAGCAAAATGAATGAATTTTTAGAGGTTTTACGAGTTCAGGGTGCTAAAATAGGCTTGAAAATTAATGTTAAGAAGACTAAGTCACTAAGGCTAGGAATAAGTGAAGATGAACAGGTGACCTTAGGTAACGAAAAGATTGATCAGGTTGGGAGCTTCAGTTACCTTGGTAGTATTATTAGTAAAGATGGTGGGAGCAGTGAAGATGTTAAAAGTAGAATAGCTAAAGCTCAGGGTGTTTTTTCACAGTTAAAAAAAGTTTGGAAGAATAGAAAGATAAGCCTACAAACCAAGATTAGAATATTGGAAGCTACAGTGATGACAGTGGTCAAATATGGCTCTGAAGCATGGACACTCCGAAAAGCAGATGAAAATTTACTAGATGTTTTCCAGAGAAATTGCCTACGGATTGTTCTGGGTACCCGGCTGACTGACCGTATTTCAAACAGTAGGTTGTACGAAAAGTGTGGTTCAATCCCGCTTTCTGGGGCTATAATGAAAGAATGGTTGAGATGGCTAGGCCACGTTCTACGGATGAAGGATGACAGATTACCGAAGATTGTCCTTTTTGGCCAACCGTCTGGGGCTACACGGAAAGCAGGTCGTCCTTGTATGGGTTGGGAGGATGTCATAAATAAGGATTTAAAGGAAATGGGAACTTCCTGGGAGGGTGTAAAGAGGGAGGCTTTAAATAGATTAGGTTGGAGGAGGAGCGTGCGTAGCTGTGTTGGCCTCAGGCGGCTTGGTGCTGCAGTGAGTTATTAGTAGTAGTAGTAGTAGATTGTACTGTTAATAAGGAACTAGCTATCACTGTTGTATTTTTCGTGAGAAAGATCTAAAGCTTCATGTCGAAGTATTGGAAATGGTTAAGTGTAGTGATGGATCGGTTGAGGGTCTAACAGACTGCATCAAACAAGTCATTGAAAAAATCGATTCCCTGGCAAAATGTTGTTGGATTTTTTGCAGATACTACCGACGTCATGTTTGGAGCAAATAGATCTGCTTCAGCACTGTTGAAAGCCATGGTGCCCCGTATATTGAATGTGAAATGCTCATGCCATCTTATTCACTTATGTTCATCGTCGGCATACATGCTTGACACTTCCCAAGACTAGAAGACCTGTCGTGAAATATCATGCCCACTTTTCCAGAAGCGCTTCCAGGCAAGCTAAGTATGCTGAATTTCAGGAATTCTTTCAATGCAAAGCACTCTCAATTCTTTGGTTGTTCCTTCATACCTGCATAAAGAAACCTATTGAGTATCGGATTGCTCTTACTCAATAATTCAAAGAAACCACGTTTGACGACCCAACTGCAACCAATAACCTTAGCTTGTTAACATTGCAAAGCAAGTCAACAAAGCCATATTTTGAAGCCATACTCTCTCTTTGCCTCTTCATCAAATTCAACACAGTTTTTTAATCTGAGCATCTAATTTTTCAACTCCATAATGGCAAGTGCCAGGAAACTTGTAGATGACGTTGCGTCTAACTTCACGAAGTTGGCTTGTATTCGTAGTGTTGGTTTATATACCGAACTGGATCCTTACCTTTCAAGTGAGTACCTGCCTTTAGACCAAACAGATGTGGGAATAGTTTCAACATATTCACTGCAAAAAGTCATAGATGCTCAAGAAGAAGGCGATAATATTGATATCTCTTACCAGTCTTGTCGAAAATATTATGTAGTCTTAATCAAGCAGGTCCAATACCAGATAAAGTTTGAAGGCAAAATTTACGACCATTTGGCTTTGGTTGAACCAAAAAAATGCAAGAAATTTGAAGCCAAATCCTCTACGGTCACTATTTGCAAGATTTCCTGTTCTAAGAGAAAAGTTATGCCTCCATACAACAGATATAGAAAGGAGGTCACAGGCAATAACAGATATCCCTGAGTTTCATTTGGGAGATGCCCAAGTTGAAGACCTGTCAGTTGAGCAGCACTGGATGAAAATATTTAGTCTGAAGACTCGCAGTGGCGAAATCATGTACCTGGAATAGTGGAATTGCATATCATTGATCTTTTATTTATCTTTTAGCAATGTACAAGCTGAGTGTTTGTTTAATCTCCTAAAATTAATCGAAACCGACATCCGAAATAGTGTCAAGAATGTCACACTAGTCTCACTTATTCAAGACAATTATTGGTTGAAAAATGGAGATAAAATTTTACCAACTGTCAGCATACCGAAAGCCGTCCCTGGTTTCAAGACAAGGCAAACATTACGTGCTGGACGAAGTGCTTAATAAAAGCGCCAGATGAAGTGCTGGAGACGACACTTAATTAAATTTTTTATGTATTCTTGGTAGTGTGGAAGATGTTATATTTACCATTATCTGAAATGAAAAATAATGATTTGATGCTGTGCTATGTTTTTTCGTGTGGATTTTGTGGAAATATAAGGCAAAATTTCTCTTTGTCTAGGGAGAAAAAAGGGAGAAATCATACATAGAGACAGGAAATTTTAGGAAAAACTGATATAAAAACAGGAAAAATTGAAATCGGAAAGTGGAAGCACTGTGGGCAACAGTGCTCCTGCTCGGAATTAACGCTGTATGGCAACTAAGCATTTTGAATTGCAGAAATAAGAAGAAGTCTGAAACATGCCAAAAATTATTGAACCACCTCCGGTTGTTGAAGAATCTAAAGATGAGGAAGAATATAGAGAAGAAAAACCTCTGTATTTGTATTATTGCCTCTGTGGGCAAATGACGCTAATTCTTGGTATGTTGTTGGGACCAAATTGGTAGGCCTATGTCTTATAAATTAGCTAGCATAGGCTAAAAGTATTTGTCACAATCTACAGTTATTTCTCACCAGAAGGAAATCACGCAAAACTCTGAAAACAACTAACAAAAATTTTGAGATACCTATATTATTTCTATAAATATTCTCACCTCCCCCTGGCTTGAATTGCAAATATATAGCCCAAATTGTATATTTTCCATGCATTTTTTGAAAGGTCACTCTTTTCTTCCAATAGATTTAGTGGAAAAGAAGTAACATTTGGAAAATTAGCAGTTCTCCCATAATTTAGCTATAAGAAAAGTGAACACATCACTTGATGCCTTTTTAGTACTCTTTTATGATTCAGTTATCACTCTAGCAAAAATTACATTTTGAGTCCTTCAAGGGCTCAAAATATCCCATAGATCCAGTAGCCTAGGCTAATCAAAAGTTCAAAAGTGTGCTTCTAAGGAAAATTGGCAAGTGAGAACAGATTGTCATTTGTAGCTGTTTCAGGATAGGCTAATTAGGCTACTATTTTTATTAGGCTATTCTTAATAGTAAAATATTATTACAAAAACACATTTGCACAAAAGTAAAAATTATCACTTACCCATTTCTGAACCAGCAACAAATGACAGTTTTTTTTCTCATTAGACAATTTTTTCTTAGAAAGATTAAACTCTGGATTACTATGAACTGTTTTACCTTTTGGGGTTCCATAAAGACTCAAAATGTAATTTCTTGCATAAGCAATTACTGAATTACAAAAGACCATGAAAAAGGTGTCAAGTGATGTATTCAATTCCATTTTTGCTAAATTATGTTAAAAACTACAAATAGGCCAGTACAGTTTTCTTATATATAACAAACAAGTAAGTATATATTGTGACCCAAGCACCTACAAAATAAATAAGAGAATCAGTAAGAATTATCTATGTCTGTTCACTTAAATGGAGAACTCTACATCTTCTTTCTTTTCAATTTGTTCTTCTTCAAATGATCTAACATGGGCTCCATAGCTACAGGTTTAATCTACTCAGCTCTGGTATAACCCTTCCTGATCTTGTTGTCTTCATTTTTGGTTGTATTGGCTATGCTGTGATGGCAGCTTTGGAATAAAGAGGTGTGCCTTATGACTCCTTAGACCTAATCTTTGGTTGTTGTTTGCTCTTGGCATTTGAGAAGTTTCTTCAGATAAGCTAAACCTCCCACTGATATTGGCTGATGAACTTGTGACTTGGGGGGATTTGCACAATGGTCCAGGTTCCATGGACACCTCTATATTTGTTTACAACATCTTGTTGTTTTGCATGTAGGTGAACTTGTTGGTAGTAGATCTGGTATGTACAAACTTCCTGTTGCATCTATATACAACCCATCTTCTGTCTTTACAGTCACTGACTGGCAGTGTGATTTTTCATAAATACTGTTACTGTTGCCTTAATCCATCTTCCATTTGCTTGACCAGTTTTATTGAGCTATACTTGCTGGCCTGGAGTCAAGGGTTTGATCATGTGTGTTCTTCTGTCATAAACTTCCTTCTTGGCTATTTGCTGCTTTTTTATTGGACACCTCTATATTTGTTTACAACATCTTGTTGTTTTGCATGTAGGTGAACTTGTTGGTAGTAGATCTGGTATGTACAAACTTCCTGTTGCATCTATATACAACCCATCTTCTGTCCTTACAGTCACTGACTGGCAGTGTGATTTTTCATAAATACTGTTACTGTTGCCTTAATCCATCTTCCATTTGCTTGACCAGTTTTGTTGAGCTATACTTGCTGGCCTGGAGTCAAGGGTTTGATCATGTGTGTTCTTCTGTCATAAACCTCCTTCTTGGCTATTTGCTGCTTTTTTATTGCTCTTAAGATCTAATTTTAGACATAGAATTATGCTCTACAGACAGTATAACTGATCTTAACTGATGACTCATCAAGAGTTGTGCTGGTGATGCTAAATCATCTACCAGTGTGTTGTGATAGTCAAGAAAAGCTAAGTATGGGTCTGATCTGTCAATAAGTGATTTTCACATAATTCTTTTTACAGCTTGGAATGCTTTTTCACTGAGGCTGCTGCTCTGAGGGTATCTGGGGCTGGATCTGCTGTGTTTGATTTTCCACTATTCTTCAAAATTTTGGAATTCTTCTGCTGAAAACTGGGGGGTCATTGTCAGAGGTAATTATTTGTGGTATCCCATGTTGTGCAAATTGGCTTTTCAACTTAGTTATAATGGCTCCCAAGCTTGTGTTGTCTCCCAAGCTTGCCTAGTTTGATGTATCTGCTGTAGTAGTCAGTGGCTACCAAGTAGTTTCTTCCTTGCCAGAATAGTACCAGATTAGCCAACTAGTAAGCCAATGTTAAAATTGTATATACCCTATTAAGTTAGCTAACTAGTTGACCATTAATATCCCAGGTATACAATAAGCTTTATTTAAAATAGCCAACTAGTCAGCAATCAATAAAGTTTCTAATACACTAGTGGAATTAGCTAACTAGTTGACTATTTTTTATCCAAGGTATATATAAGCTTTAGCTTAAAATAGTCAACCAGTCATCTATCAATAAAGTTTCTAAATACACATTAGAATTAGCTAACTAGTTTGCTATGCAAGTCTCAGCTATATACACAGGTTTAGATTAGCCAACCAGTTGGCTATTAGGTCTTACCTGTATATACACTTCAGCCTCAATTAGCCAACTAGTCAGCTAATAAGACATTTTTTATATGCTTTATAGAATTAGCTGACTAGTTGGCTATTAATAGGCCATGTATATATAAACTTTACATTAAAATAGCCAACTAGTCAGATATCAATAATTTTTTTTTAAAGTTTCATATGTTTAGATTAGTCAACAAGTTGGCTGTTAGATCTAACCTATATATACACTTCAGCCTGAATTGGCTAACTAGTCAGCAAATCAGAGAATTGTGAGCCTTTGTTTTGGTGTCATGACATCAACACAGGTTTGTTGCAACCACCCTAGGAAAAATGTAAATTCTTCCTTAAAGTCCTGACTATAGATTTCACTGTCCATTTTTGTTCATCTTCAACTCAGAAATTTTTTTCCACACCTTTTGCTTTAGCAGTTCAGATTCATACATCATCTCTTTTAATTTCTTAAGATGTTATAGGTAGAAAATATGTCTTTTCCAGTTTTTAACCACAGATCACTGTTCAAATTTTGTTTACAATTCAATGGGAATCTTGTTGTTGTTTATTCCTTGGCTTTTTGTTTATCTGTTGCAATTCTCAATTTTCCTAGTCTTCTAATCACACTTATCCATGCTCCATTTTAATCAATCAACCTCTTAAACATTTTAAATGACCTTAAATTAGGATTAGCACCTTAGTAAAGTTATTTTTTTTTTATTGGAGACCTTTAACTTTTGCCTTGTCTTGTCTTTTGTCATTATGAAAAACATAATGCCAAACCTTTGTTTTTTTAACAGGGGCTGATGCAGTATCAGGTTCTTGGCTGACATCCTTATAAACTCCAATGTCTTTACTTATAGGTGTTTTGTCACTGTATATTTTTTTTTATAGATTGTGCATTAGAGAAGCTTCCTCTTCGACCAAAAGATGGCGCCAGGGTTGTTGATGGAACTAAGCATGTATACAAGTTGAATTGTGAACAAGATGAAACAACTTTCATCAGAAGAAGTGAAGGCATTGAAAAACAATACAGAGACAAGTGTAAAAAGTAAGGCTTCATTTCCTATATTATTTACTTTTTATGCTAAACAACCTTGCCTAAAGGAATGTTTTTAAGGCTAGATGATTTTGGTTCAGATAATCTTGAAATTGTGTAAGATTTAAAAAAAAAAAAAACACACAGTAACTAAAAGCCAATGATATTTCAGTGCCCAAATATAATTGTCTCAGTTAATATTATTTTTTTCATTCTAGTGCAAAGACCTGTAACATACCATTACAGTTATTAAAGTTACCATTACAGTTATTTTATTATCTAAAATTTTGGGTGAAAATTTCAATGTTGTGTTTCCAAGATTTCAACCTTGTTTTCCAAATTCATTTACAGTAAAGTGCAAATTATGTTCAAGCCTTAAGAAGGTATAGGGGTTTTGAGCCCTACTCATGTTCATTTCTGCTTGTTTTGAGTTTGACTTGGTTATTTGCTGAAATTTCTGTTTGTTTTGGATTTCATCTATTCATCAATGCTGGTTTGCATTAGTTGTATGCTTGGTAGATTATTTGATTCTATGTTTGCTCATTTAGTTGGAGTCCTTTACATCTCTTTGAAAAACTTCTTTTGTGGAAAAAGTTGTTTTAATTTATTTCTTTTTGGTTTACATTGATGTAGTCTTTTAAAAAAAAGGGATTAATAGTTAATCTTTTTTATAAAAAAATTGTAGTTTGGCCTGCTATTTGTATACTGGAGAAACTTTTTCAACAATATTTAACAACATACATCTTTTTAAAAATTTGGACACAAATATTAGTTTTTAATTTAGTTTTATGCCTCCTCTTTTGACCTGAAAAATAAAACTTAATACAATTTGCAAAAATTTCTGTCTATGGTCTTTGACAGCTTGGATACACTTAGACTCTTTTGATTTAGTTGAATTTTAAGAGCAGAAGTAGTAATAGGAATAGCCCCAAAAGTTTGAACATGATGCTCACAGTTGTTCTTGGGATGTTGCTGAGATGTCTTATTGACAACCAGCATGCACACAGTGTATTTTGATTTAATCTTAAAGCAACATTTAGTTTATAAACATAGTGAGCATATTGCATAACGGGGGGGTTGACCTATGCAATAGCGTTAGAGACACAGTTACAAGACCGTCCAGTTATGCTGGACAATATGGCTATTACATTACAATTACAATTTTGATTCGAAGTGTTTGGAAAATTATTAGCTAAAGAAGAGGGCTGATCGCCCTCCAGTCACTTTTTACTCTTAAAAAAGGTACTATATATTTGAATTTACAATTAAATTAGCTTCTCTAAACTATCAGGGATATTACTAGCTGTGATAGAGCAGTGCCTCCTATGATTTTGCTTATATACCATTTCAATACTTGCATGCATATATTTAGTTTTTTTTTTGTTTAATTGAAACTCCCTCTAAACGTTTCAACTTCATGCCCTTAGTGTCATTAGTTACAGTAACTGTAGAAGTAGTATTAAACATATAAGCATGGTGTCTTCTGGCTAGTTTAAAGATCAACACAACTTATCCTGAAAGGTCTAACGTGATAATGTAAGTCATTATTGTAATATTGCTTTTTCACCATGTTAATAGTCCACATGATCATAGTTTGTTTTGGTTTAGTTCAACATCCACCTAAATATTCAATGAAAGCTTAACCTCAATACCCTTAGACTGTGTAGTAGCAACAGTTGTAGTAGTATTAGTAGCATTATGCACAAAGCCCCTTTTTTTTCAACATCCCCTTGAACACACAATGAAATTTGCAACTTAGTAGCATCAACTGGTCCTGAAGCGCTGATACGTCCTCTTTACAGCCTATGTGTGCATAGTGTGTTTTGATTTATTTCAATATTGTCCTAAAATTTCACCTCAACACGCTTAGGGTTATTAGCAGTAGTAGTAGTAGCATCAGTCGTTAAAGTAGTAGCATAAGTAGTTAAAGTAGCAGCAGTAGGAGTAGAGTTAATAGTAGTAGTCTTAGATTTAGTAGCAGTAATAACAATAGTAGAGAGAGAGAGAGAGATCGGTATATTTAAAAACTATCGTAGCATAGAGCTAAATTCAGTTTTTTCACAAAAATCATACATTTAAACAAAAATCACACACTACAACTCAGCATTAACAACTGATGTGAAAAAAGGCACAAATGAGTTTGCGTATCGATTGGTTCGTACTTTAGGGGGTACAAGTTTATTTCGTAATCGAGTTCGGCTATTGGGAGGGGCTGGTTCGGGTAGTAAAGATCGGTGGCTCTTATTGGCTAGGATGAATTTTCCAAATTGGTGAATAAGGTGTTCCAGCCAGACTTTAAGTGGAGATAAATTTAATTTAGCGAGGGCTTGATCGTAGGGTATGCCACGGTCTCGGAGTATAATCCTTGTTGCTCTTTTCTGGACGCACTCTATGTCGCGTAATAGGTACGCTGTGCGGATAGCAGATGGACCCCACACCGGGCACGCGTACTCGAGCAACAGGCGAACATAACATGTGTAGGCATGGAGAAGGCTTTTGGTATCACACCCAAAACGCCTCATTTTGGTAAGTGTCTGAAGGCTTGCATTAGCCTTGTGGACGGTTAAATTAATATGGGCACTGAAACTACAGTCACTAGTGAAAGTTACTCCTAAGATTTTTATTTCGTTCACAATCGGGAAAGGGACTAGAGGCATATCTATATTCCGCTTCAGAGGGTTGAAACGACTTGGCTACGTTAATGGTAAGATCATGACTTGAGCATTCGGTCTTTAGCTGATCAAATAACTGGTCTGAAAACTGCTTTGTTATGATAGTGTTTTCGACCAGGTAAGCGAGCACTATGGACAGATCATCTACAAACTTGTAACGGTCGTCGTGATGGTTAAGCAGGGAATTAATTACAGCCAGGAAAATTATTCCAGCTAATTTCGTGCCTTGTGGGGCCCCGCAAGAAGTATCTGACCAGTAGTATCTAGCAGTAGCAGTAGTTATAGAAGTAGTAGTATTATGATGCAAATATTGTCTTTTGGTTAGTTAGATCCCTCATCCCAAGCCTTCTAAGTTTTAATTTCACAAACGAAATTGTTCCTAAGATATAGCTGATGTGCCCTATTGACAACCTGCATATGGATGGCAGGTTGTCAACCATACAACATAAATTTTCAGAAACATTCTCTGAAAGTTTCACCTTAAAATCCTAAGGTATAGTTGTAATAGTAGTCAACAGCAGTAGTATTACCACTCAACTTAATACTATTAGCCATTGCCATGACATTATCGATATGCCCTTTTCCTTACCTGTATATTCCTATACTTCTTGAAATTTGCATCTTAATGCTCTTAACCTTACAAGTAATTGCAATAGAAGTAGTAGTTGAAGCAATTGTTATAGTAGTAGTAGAACTAGTAAATGTTGCAGTGGTAGTAGTTTTAGTAGTAATGTCCACCTATTGCTTTTTGGTCAATTGATCTTCCCCTTTAAGTATTTTCCTTACCTATTTCCTTACCTGTATATTCCTATACTTCTTAAAATTTGCATCTTAATGCTCTTAACCTTACAAGTAATTGCAATAGAAGTAGTAGTTGGAGCAATTGTTATAGTAGTAGTAGAACTAGTAAATGTTGCAGTGGTAGTAGTTTTAGTAGTAATGTCCACCTATTGCTTTTTGGTCAATTGATCTTCCCCATTAAGTATTCTCTGAGAGTTCTAACTTAATACTTAAATCCATCCTTAAGATCCGCTCTTTTGACAATCTGCATGCGAATAGTGTGTTTTCACCTTTAAGTGTGTAGCCTTAATAGTACTAGTATCATTGAAGTGGTATTAGTAAGAACAGTAGTAGCTGTAATAGTGTATTATTAGTTGTAGTAACAGTAGGAGCAGCAGTATTAATAGCAGTAGTAGCTGGTACATTTTGCCTTTTGGTCAACTGAACATCCCACTCATGATGCATCTGAAGTTTCCTCTTGATATGATAAGCTGTTCAAAAAATATTGCTGATGCACCCATATCAGCAATGTGTATGCACATCATGTTTTGATTTGGTTTAACTCTCCCCTCGACATTTCTTCAGATGTTTTTTTGAATATCCTCAGCCTCCGTAGTACTTGCTACAGTAGTAGTAGTTTTCGTGTTAGTAGCAGTAGTAGTAACAGTAGTTATGGTAGAAACAACAGTAGCTATACTAGTATTTGCGTCCAAATATGGCCTTTTTGGTCAATTGATCATCTCCCTTACCATCTTTTTGACAACCCATATCTACATAACATGTTTTATTTAATTCAACACTCCCCTCAACATCCCCTGAAAGACTCATCTTAACGCGTGTTTTGGGAAAGTAGAAGTCAAACATGCATATCTTTTCTCAATATAACACCTGACTTACAGCCTTTCTCCTGAGGCCTTGGGGGAAAGGGTGGTTGACATCCCCAAACGCATAATAACTGAACCTTTCAACTATGCAGATAAAATTTGATGGCTCAAAACTTTGTTTGGATGTTTGTTTTGGGAAATGATGGGCGTGGGGGGGGGGGGGGGTTTCTCTCAAATCACTGACTCTTAAAAAGGAAACAATAACTTTCAATTTCAAATCAAATGAGACCCATCTGAATTTTATCCAACCGCCCATTCCATAAAAACCTTATATGCCCCAAGGGAATAATTTAAAGTCCTTGCCCCAGGGCTCTGGGGGGTTGTGCCAACCTGGGAGACATTGTTATATGTTCTTTGGACTGTTTTGAACAAAATGACCATTGTACAATTTCAATCAGATCCGTTTGACGGGGTAGTCGGTGTGGGTGCTAGTTGCCCTCCATCACTTTTGACATTTAAAAGGGAACTAGAATTTTCAATTTTCAACGAAAATGAATAGTGTCATCATCGGATATTGGGAAAAGAACATCGGCTATCGGCCGATATATTTTTTTTTATGTGCCATTTGTCCATGTGATGGCACCAGATTTCCTCAGGTAATTTTGCTTGTTCAGTCATTGGGGGGTGGAGCCACCAGGTAAGTCTGACCGTAGTGAGAGCAGCAGAGATGAGTCAAAGTATATTTGTTGTCAAGTCTTTTCAATACGCACCTAGTGCGGCAGTTTTCTAAATGTATGGTGACTTCAAGAACGTACATTTTCTACCAAAACAACTAAAAAGAATATAATAAATCATAAGGTTTCTGTTTAATGAATGTTCCCTTGCATGGGTGAAAGATCCGAGATTCAATCGGTTAAAACAATGATATACAGTCAGGGGCGGAGCTAACTTGGAGAGGGTGTTGTAAGGTGGGGGGAGGGAAGGTTCCAAGGTGTTGCTACCGCGTGCCAACACCTTGGACAATTTACCTATTTACCTTGGAAATTTAGCTTATGTGTCCACATTTGTTGGCATACTGAACGATTTTGTCGACACATTCTGTAAATCCCTCCTCCAAACTTAAAACACTAGCTGCGCCCCTGTATCCAGTGTGCCTAGCATCGATTCGTTAGTAAGCGACCATATTATATGAATTTAAAGTGAAGCTTAGCATTAAAATGTGAATGATTAAAATTCAAAGTCTCGTTATTGAAATTAAGTGAACATTTTGGAATGATTAAAAAAAAGACCATTTCTAATAAAAGGACACACACTTTGAAACTGACACACAGAAAAAATCACCAAATCTGTAAATTCACACAAGGGGGAAACGCATAGTTTGTTGATAAATCACCAGCGGTTGCAATCCTGGTGACTATTCTGTCATTTTATGTTGATTGTCTGATTAAGTTACTTAATGTTTAGTGCAGCTGTAATTTATTATTATTATTATTAATTCACCTCAATTTTAAATTTCTTAAGAAATGACTTAAAGCAAAAGATTCATGTTAGTTAAGATGCAATTAGGTTTTGAGCCCCTCTCTACCCTTGATTAGTACAACAATGTGCGAGAAGCAAAATGTTTTATAATATCTGTAAGAAGATGATACATTTCTACCAAACGATCTTTTTTTTTCAAACTCGTCTCCCCGCCCGTCCAGTGGATACCATTGCGCCAATCAAACAGGGTCTGTATTTTAAGCGAGCATTGTCAGATTTTTTTTTTTTTCAACTGACAGACTCCAAAACTAAAAGTATTATGCCTTGTCAAGCCTAGATGTTGAGAATTTACTGTATTTTCCGTGCCAGATTCTGTAACTTTCCCCTTGTACAAAATTTGATAGTGATTTTACCTTATTTATTTTAGGTGTGGACTTCTTTTATTTTATAAACATGACCCAACAAAGAAGATAATATTTGTGGTAAAAGGATCTGTTGTTAGAGGACTAGATGATGGCAAGGGATTATATAATCAGCTTCAAGGCCCGCCCAAAGAGGAGGAGCCAGTGAAAAAAATAATGATTACCAAGTTAACAAAAAATATGGGCAAGTTTTCGTCAGTAACTGTGTCCACCATTGAAGATGAAGAAGACGAAATTGAAGAGGTTTGAGCTCTTTATATTCTGTTTTCTTTTTAGTATTTTCTTGAACAACTAATGCTTATAATCTTTACAGTAATCAAATTAGTTGCCATTAAAAGATCTTAAGCTGAACTGGCCGAAAAAAGAAGAAAAACATGACTTCAAGCCAGCTGACATAAGAAAAAAGATATAAATTATGAATGTGCTACACGTATTTCCACCAATACGTCTTCAGTACTCAGGCTAAAATGAAAACCGTAGAAACTGATTCAGAGCCTTCCTTTGCCCAGAATCCGAAAAAATTTTCCCTTTTTTTGGACTTTTTTTTTCAAACATTTTACCTGTTATTTGCTTTTTTGACGAATATGCTAGTAGACCTAATTCCTCTGTGTATGTCTATCATGAAAAAGGATGGTCTTGGAAGAAAATGACTGACTCTATTTTTAAAAAGTATAGTAGAGATCAAAAGCCAAATGCTAGAAACAAATTTAAAGTTTTTGCAGTAACAGATTATAACAGTAACACTAGACTGTAGCAATGAATTCTGAAAGAAGCCACCATTTTTATTGCTGGTGTAATATTCTTGCCCTTTAGTAGGTTTCGTACCCTTACTGTTGTGTTTTTGTACGAAAAACGTTCTATTTCAGGTCGCAAATTCATTGGTCATCACGAGAGGTTGAACGTTTGTGTTCCCATATTTTATTGTACTTCACAGTGCCAAGTATATGCAGGTGCATGGAATAGAATGAAAATGCGAAAAACCATTTCTTGCCACTCCCAAATTTATATCCGTTGTTAAGATTTAAGTATTAAGGTTAAAACAATAAAAAGAAAAATCCTCTAGTTAACTGAATTTTGTCGTGTTTTCCCTTTATGTTGGCTATTAGGCAAAAGTCATTTTATATGACAAATTTTCAAACCTGGAACAGTTGCAACACCATCTATTTTTCTCGTTTTCCTTATGTTAAAAATAAGCATGGATTAATTAAAAAAAAATATATGCTAAAAATAAAAAGTCTTTGATTATTTCCAATGCCTCATTAATTTTAATGTTATTCGCAATTTGAACATTTTCAAATGCTTGATGAGGTCTCCTTAATGAGTTTAGCAACTTTTAACAGACTTGGAGTACTTCTTAACTTCTTTCAAATCGGGGCCAAATCATAAAATTGGAGAGCATAGAAATACAAACAGCCCATTATCAGAACAAAAAGTCTTCCGTGCAGGGAAAAACGGATGGCGGTGTGTCTTCTACTCAAAAATGTTTCAATGTCTTATACACCAAAGCGTGAATTTTAGCCTAAAAATAAAGAGTAAATGCTTTGGCTTTGAATGTTTTTTTTTAAGGGTCGTTTACTATATCTTGGGAACTGGTGAGAACGAATATCAACTGTAAAATTGCTTTAGACTTCTCTCCCCCCCCCAAAAAAAAAAACACGAACACAAACACAAAAGCCAAGTTTCATAGAAAAAATTCGAAAATTGACGTTGTTCTTAGAAATGTGTTTTGGAATATCATTTTAGATCTTATATGACCAGCTGAATTGCAGCAAAAATAGGCACGGAAGACCTTGGCCTTAAATTCACGTTGCCAAAATTCTTTGGACAGCCACCTCTAATTTTCGTTAAGAACTAAAGGCTGGTTGTTCGGTAAAATTGGATTCATAACTGTTGACAATTAGTTTTCTTGTGTCACATGTCCATATTATTAGGGAATGATTCTCCTTTATTTGTTCAAAATAAAATATATTGTTGAACTTTTGGCTCAATTTTGGGCTGCCTGAAGTTTAAAGTAATTTAAAAGCTGATTTTCCATCTCAGCAGGTCCAAATGCATGGTAAGAGACCCTTAAACCCATCCGAAGCATTTTTTTGGACTAAGAAGGTAATGTTTGGGCCATTCCTGGTTTCAAATTGTTGCGGAGTTTTAATAAGTTATTATTCTGAACATCTAGTGCACAAAATATTTGCGTTTCAATTTGTTCCACCTCAAACAATAAAATGACTGTTTATGAACATTTTTGCTAACTAACACATGTTCTGTATATTAACCTAGCCCTAGCTATTTCTTAGCCAATGAAAAATTGTCTAAAAATAGAAGAATCTTCCTGCTCTCAGGTAGTTCCTGATTGCATCCAATTCAACTAAGGCCTTTTTAAATCCAGGTTTTAATACGCTAACATTAAGCATGTTTGAATTTGAAACTTCTTCTAAACCAAGTCCGATTGCCGAAGATTTCTCTCTAACCGGCTTCCATACTCTTTGCCCTAGTAATCTGAGAATTGAATTGATTTTACTGCTTTGAAATTCCTTTGATGTTAGTTGATTATTCAAGTTAAGGCACTATTTAAATGGATAAACTTTCAATGTAATATGCGCTTAAGAAAAGCGATTATTATTAAAGCTAGCTTTCAAGTAGGTCGGAATAGGCCGATAAAAGTTACGTTTTGATTATTAATTTTAGAATCCGTTTTGAGTATTTTTCATGGTGCTACGTTGCTTAAAACTTCCATATTCAGAAATAGCCTACTACGAGAGACCAGTTATTCTGGGGCAACTCACCTCGAGAGACCATTCCAATTGAGGTGTTGTGTGCTATAGAGATGTTCAAGTACTCAGTGTAGGGCGCCTCCTGTTCCAAGGAATTTGAATGTATTGCAGTTTTGCTGTATTTTGTTAGCCTTTTTAACTACACTAATTTTGTTGAAGATGTTGATTTTCTATCATATGAATAGTAAGTAGAGTGTATTCTAAAATTTTCCTTTTTAGAGAGAAGTCGCAGATTCATATGCATTGAACGCTCGCATTATTGAGAAACAACTGGAAAGGAAAGGAATTAAACGAAAGCCACAGGAGTCAGTGGCTGAAATCAAAAAGAAACTTCAACGTGGAACGCTTATCGATAAGTAGGTTTATGGGCAGTTTTTTGTATAGGAGTATTTTACAGGAACAATCTTTCAATTTTGGATGCTGGAAGTATAGTGATAAAGTAAAAAAAAAAAGAAAAAAAAGTCTGAACAAGAGTTAATTTGGCTTTCTAATGACATTAACTCTGATTCTTAGCTACAGGAAAAAATCTATATTAGTCTTATTTCAATTGGGTTTAAGGTCTGAGCTACTGGATGGATTTCGCTTTTTAAAGGGAGAGGGGAAATGTATGCATACCTTTTTTCAAAGAGGGACAAATATTTTGTTTGTTTGGTTAAAATATCCTTTGTGCAGTTTGTGCATATTATTTAGGTTTCGGGACGGAGGTTGTAAAGCTGTATAAAAAAATTCAGCGAAAATACGTTATAGCTATATTCCATGGCTATTAGAATTTATCATTGGGTGTACGATATACAGTTTTAACACTATTATGCAGAACTCCACTCGTGTAAAAATAGTTTTGTTTAATCTAGTCCTTTTCATTGATATAGCCTACTAGTGCACAATGGCGAGGAATAAAACTGAACTTTTTTTTTATATAAAAACTAAACTATTTAGTTTCATAGAACTTTTTTGATAAAAACAACCACCAAAAGTGAAATTCAAAGGGTGTAACATATATTTTTAGCTTGTTTACTACCTACATCGCCCTTCTAAAAGATAGTTTGGGTATAGCGCATTAGTATAGGATAGCTATGCTGAACATTATTAGAGAATAGTGTGAAATTTCGATATAAGGTAGTTTTTTTTAATGATTCGATGTCATGTGAGTTTTTTGAAATAAATTATTATATTTTTACATTGTATTTTTCACATCGTCAAACAAGAAAGAAAGCTATATAAAACTATGGTAATTTAAGGAGAGAAGCTATACCCCCCCCCCTCAGGCATGCCTGGTTCCAGCCAACATCTTAGGGCGTTTAGAGAACCCCTTTCTAAACAAATTGTTCATTGAGCGAGTTTTCACTTCTGGAGGATAAGAAACCACTTTTTCTAAGTAATACATATTTTTTTTTGTAATAGGATTTCAGGCTACACTTCTGACTGCTACTTTCGTGTGTATGAAGTGGGAGGGCTTAGGGCCCGAACCTTCCTAGGTGTACCATAATTTTGTGTTTATTAAATGGTAAGTTATGGATGTATTGGACGACTAAAATTCGAGCATGCTTCCGAAAATGCTTCCGAAGAGAGTGGAAAATAAAACTTATCGTGAGCAATATTTGTTTATGTGTTCTATTTCTTGAAAACGGCTCTATATATTTTCGGGAAAATTGGTATCTTGAGATATTCTCACATAAAAAATGATCTAGATAGGTCAGAAGTCTGAGAAAATTCGTTTAAGAGCGTTGAATTTGTTTGATGCAAATGACGTAATGTACTATGTTAGTACACCGTGTAAGCATTTCTTATCAGATAAGTATTTTCTTGTATGATGTCATGCTTAGCATAAATAAGATTATTTGGTATCCAACGCATAAATTATTTATGTAGTATAATGTCTGTTGGAAGGCCCAAAAAACAAAAATTTGTGGTTGAATTACTATAAATAATGATTCATTGGAACCAACACCTGAACTATCAAACGTGATAAGATGTGAAAATCGACGACCCGGACCATCCATTGCGACAACACCAATACGGGCAGCTAAAGCAAAGGCCATTGCTAAATTGTCTGAAGGAATCAAAATCCAAAAACATGTCAAAAATGAAAATGAAGAGCAATGATACGGGCGGTTAGAAGACATGTGAAAACGACAATTAGAGCGTGTCAAAAATTAAATGAAGAGCAAAGCCAAACGCGGTTAGAAGAAAAGTGGCGCTGTGTCAATAATGAAAATTAACTGCAAAGACAGACGCACATAGAAGACATGCGACGCCGAGCATGTGAGCGAGTCAATGAAAATCAACCTGGACGGCAGGAATCAAAACGTGTTAAAATTGAAAATGATAGCGATGGTGATTGAGTATGTGATTTAGACATGGATAAGATAATCAATGCCTACCATACTTTGTTAAAAAACAAAGGCTCGGTGATATGTATTTCATAATGACGAAATACAAGCCGAGGTAAAACGAACCAAACAAATTGAAAATGATAGCGATGAATAGGTTTTGGATTTTGACATAGATAAATCGTTGGAAGAAGGAGAAGTTTTTTCCCACCACCTGAACAATTAACAGAAAAAGTTTTTCATGGAGCATGTGAGCAAGTCAAGAATAAAAGGCAAAGACACACGCTTTTAGAACGTGTGGTAGTTTAAGCTTGGTAGATACAAGTCATCATGAACATAAAACTTTTTCCACAAAATGTTTTTCAAAGGAAAGTAAAGAACTCCATTAGACAAAAGGTGAGAAAAACTAAAATAATCTACCAAGGGAAAACTACCTCAAGTCAGCATCAATAAATAAATGAAACCCAAACGAACAGAGGTTACAATAAATAACCGAGTCAAAACGAGCAGAAGTTAACACGAGAAGGACCCAAAACCCCCTGTGAAATGGCCAGAGCATAATTTGCGCTTTACTGAATTTTTTTTTTTTCACTTTTATAACTTTAATAAATCAGATATTATTAACATTTTAAGGAATAAATATTAGCATATATTTATTAAACTGACAATGTACATTGTTTTTTGTTTTTTTCAGTAAAGTGCAAATTATGCTCTGGCCTCGGGAAGGCACAGGGGTTTTGAGCCTTACTCATGTTAATTTTTGCTCGTTTTGAGTTTGAATCGATTACTTATTATAATTTATGTTCCTTTTAGGTTTCATTTGTTTATCAATGCTGACTTGTGGTAGTTTTATTTAGTAGATTATTTTTCTTTATTTTTGGTCTAATGGAGTTCTTTACTGTTCTTCAAAAAACTTATTTTGTGGAAAAATTTTTTTAATTAATTTCTGTTCGTTTTTTATTGACAGGTAGTTATAAACATCAAGCCATGGCTAATTGTAGGTAGAAAAAGCCAAGACAGATAGTCCGAGTGAGTGAGAGACAAATCTTGCACAAGCCTTTATTAGGATTTTATAAAAATAACATCAGTTCATTTTTTGATAGATAAGTCAATTTTATCATTCGTCCATGCCTTATTCCTAGGGCAAAACTAAGGTAGACAGTCATAGAACTAAGGAATAACCTAATCCTAATAGGCTTGGCCACTTGTAGTCCAAAGGTGGAATACCTTGTCATAGGATAGACGAGAGGCTTAGGTTCAAAATGAACCTAGGTTGGGTAGACCACCATTAACCAGAGTTGAAATATGAAAAAATCAGAAATTTAAAAAAGTGTAAAGATAAATTTAGGTTGTATAAACCACTACTAACCACAACTGAATTTTGAAAAAATCTAAGATTTGAAAATGCAACAAGATGAACTTGAGTTATATAGACCACCATTAACCACTGGAAAGATGTGAAAAAATCAGGAAATTTAAAAAGTAATAAGATAGACTAAGGTTGCACAGATCACCATTAACAACTGCTCAAATTTGAAAAAGCAACAAGGTAAACCTAGGTTGCATAGACAAGCATTAGCCACTGCTGTAATTTGAAAAAATCGGACATTCGAAAAACATCTGCTGAAATTACCTAGAAACAAGATTAATCTAGGTTGCAAAGACCAACATTAACGCTGCTGAAATTTGAAAAAGGAACAAAATAAAACCGCAGCACTAACTAGAGCTGAAATTTGATAAGATCTGAATATTTCAAAAGCAAAACAATAAATCTAGCTTTGATAAACAAGCATTAACCACTTTTGAATTTTGAAAAAATCTGAAATTTTCAAAAAAAAAGAAGACAAAACCTAGGTTGAACATAGCAGCACTAATGTAAGCTGAAAAAAAAAGCTGAAATATTTCAAAATCTGAAAATTGAAAAAGATTAATTTAGGTTGCATAGAAAAGCATTAAATACTACTGATATTTAAAAAAAAAAGAAATTTTTAAAAAGTAACAAGATAAATCCTCGCACTCAGGCTCTGGTGGTTTCTGTCAACCTTACTGTGAAAATATCCATTGGATGTATCTCAAGAAAACACGATGGGTTTGTGGGGAGGGGGGTAAGGTAGCTGCGCTCTGATCACTTTGATTCTTAAAAAGGGCACTAGAACTTCTGATTACCATTCCAACGAGTCCCCTATATAAGACCACACTTTCTATAAAAACCTTATATGCCCCCAGGGCATAAGTTATAACCCTGAGAGCTAAGAGGGGGGGGTTGTTGGTCTTCCTCTCAGGCATAATTTTCGGACCCTCCAACTAAGATGAACAAAATTTTTATCTCCAAATTTCGATTGGGGGTGTTACGGGAAATGATGAGCATGGAGGGGGGGGGCTGGTTGCTCTGGAATCACTTTGACTCTTAAAAAGGGCACTATAACTTCCAATTTCAAATTAAACGACCCCCATCTGAAGTTTATACGACCGCCCATCCTGTAAAAAAATTATATGCCCTCATTGCGTAACTTACAACCCTATTCCCAGGACGCTGGGGGGTTGTGTCAATCCTAAAGGCATTATTATGTGTTCTTTGGACTATTTTGAACAAAATCACTATCTCATAATTTCAATCAGATGCGTTTGGTGAAAAGAAGGGTTGTCGGGGACTTGACAGGGACTAAACTTTTGACGAAGATAACTTCCAATTTTTAACCAAATTATACACCCTCACCCCCAGGCGCTGGTGGGAATTGTATATTATACGATATGGTTGTATCAGCCTTGTTATATGATCTTTGGACTATTTTGAATAAAATGACTCAAAATTTTTTATTCGATGTATCACCTCAGATCACTTTGATTCTTAAAAAGGGTACTAGAAATTCAGATTACCAATCTAATGAGTCCCCTCCAAGGTATGCACGATCACCCGTTCGATAAATGCTTTATGTGCCCCCGGGACATAACTTACAACCCTTGCCCTAACAAGCTATGGGAGCGGGAGTGTCTTCCTCAAAGACACAATTTCTGAACCATTCAATGAAAAAATTTGCTATCTTCAAATTTTGATTGGACGTTTTGGTGAAATGATGAGGGTAGGGGCGGGGGTCTGGTTGCTCTCAAATCTCTTTTGACTCTTAAAAAGGGCACTGTAACTTCTAATTTCAAATCGAATGAGCCCCATCTGAAGTTTTTATGACCACCCATTCTATAAAAAACCTTATATGCCCCCAAGGCATGAATTACAACCCTATCCCCAGGACACTGGGTGGATGTGTCAACCCTAGAGTCATTGTTGTATGTTCTTTGGACTATTTTGAGCAAAATTACTATCTCACAGTTTTAATTAGATTCGTTTGGTGAAGAGGGTTAATCGTGGGGATCTAGCTGCCCTCCATCACTTTTAACTCTTAAAAGAGAACTAGAACTTCCAATTTTCAACCAAATGAGCCTTCTTTAAAGTTTATACAATCATCCCTTCCATAAAAACCTTATATGCGCCCGAGGCATAGCTTACAACCCTTGCCCCTAGGTTCTGGTTTTTCTTTCGACCCCAAAAGCCTTGTTATATGATACTTAGAATATGTTGAATAAAATAGCTATCTCAAAATATCTATTAGATGCATTTCGGGACAATACACCGTGTGTGTAAGGGAGGGGAGGAACTACCCTCCAATCACTCTGACTCTTAAAAAGGGCTCTAGAGCTTCTGATTACCAATTTAATGAGCCCTTTCCTGACAACGTTTTTTATAAAAACCTTATATGCCCACCTGGGCATAACTTACAAGCCTTGCCATGAGGGCTGGAGGGGATTTTTCATCCTCAAAGGCATTATTTTTGGACCTTTCAACTAAGTTCAACAAAATGGCTATCTCAAAATTTTGATTGGAAGTGTTTTAGGAAATGATGGATGTGGGGGTAGGAGGGGGGGGGTTGCCCTCTGATCACTTTCGACCAATAAAAAAGTACTAGTCCTCTGAATTTCCAATCAAATGAGCAACTACGTTGAACAAAATGGCTATCTCAAAATTTTGATTAGACGTGTTTGGGGAAAGGTTGGGCGTGGGAGGGAGGTTAGTTGCCCTCCAATCACTTTCGACTATTAAAAAGGGCACTAGCCGTTTCAGTTTCCAATTGAATGAGCCCTTTTTGAAGTTTCTATGCTCCTTCGATATGAAGTGCCCTGGTCTATAACCTATGACTAGTAGATGAAATTCGACTTAGGAATGTTTCATCTTTAAGAGAAAGTGTGAAATATGCCCTTTTGTTTTAAACTCGGCAAAATGTAAAAAAAAGTTGAAACAGTGAATCAGGATTCAACAAAAACATTAAAATTTTGAAACAGTTCGAAGTTTAGATTATTTCTCATTCGTTGTGCTCTTAGACAGAAAGGCAAAGAGTTAAGCGAGTTGTTAGAATAATGATAATAATAATAAAACACCTTAAAAGCACTGAAGTCCTTTTGGTTGAATATCCCACCACCTGATTTCTGGCTTGGAATTTCAACTACTAGCTGTACGGGATATGGCCTTGCTGTTAAGAGTAACTGCCTGCAAAATTGCTCTTTAGGCGCAGCAGTTAGTGCATGCTAGCGCATTAATTGTTCATTAGCGCATTAGCGCATGCTACTCAATGCAAAAAAGAACAATATTTTACGATTTTAACATGTCTTCAGTTCAGTCATTGATTATAATTTTGGCTTGAAACTCTAAGAGGATATTAGCCGTAACAAGCATTTCAAATACACGCCAATTTTTTGCAAATATTAGCAAATGTAAGTGAAAAATCTCTTGTTTATTTGCTGAGAAATTCTGCTAATGACGAAGTGTGAGCACGGTTATGGGAGAGCCAATGGTGAAGTGCGGTACATCGGCGAACAAGAGTTTCTACAGATTGAGAAAACGATTCAATAACTTAATTTGTCTATATTACATAAATTCTATTTAACATTTGGATTGTTTGTTAATCACTTTGATATGATAAAGGTCCAAATCTTTTTCAGAGACGGCCGAAGGGGCATCTGACATCAAATCTCTACCTTCAGTAGTTTTTGGAAAGGCTATTACATCCCGTATCGACTTTGTATGAAGTAACAGTGATATATAGCGGTCTAAGCCTGAAAAAAATGAGACAATTTTCATCTTTTACTAGATATTTACAGGCTAAATAAAAAAAATGTACCAATGTTTCGTAGGGGTAGAATAAGCCGTTAAAAACTAAAACGGTGTACGTAAACTTACAGTTAGAAAACTGAGATGATTTTAATTTCCCTAGGATAGAATGTACACGATAAACTCTATGAGTTTAATATAGGGGTATATTCTACTACAGTATAATGGTCGTGAACCATGGCTATCACCTGCATAGATATAAATGCTAATTAAGCGTATTCTATCCAAACAAAAAAACGCATTGAGATTACTTAAATGCTTAAAATACACTATTACTTAAATTTGTGCTCTTGAACTTTTATACCAGCTTTTATGACCTTACAATTAGTTACGATCACGCTATAACTTAAAACAGCGTTTTTTCGCTGTTTTCAGTGACACAACTGCAATGGCGCGTAACTAATATGGCGCGTAACGACTTACGCGCGCGGGGGCTTTGGGGCGCGAAGCGCCCCCACCAACTAGGTGTTGGCGCGAAGCGCCACACCAACAGCTAGTGGAATATAAATTCAATTTGCCTACATTTTATTTCTATACATTGAAGAAGAAACCTAGTATTGTGATCAGTGGGAAAGGAAGGCCGTAGAAGGTAATAACAGAAATTTCCACCAAAATCCAAGCGTACTGAACCCCAAAATCAAATTCAAACCCAGTTATTTTTTCAAATACCTTGTAGTGCACAGCTTTATTTAGCATTTATATGTGAAAATTTCTTGTATGATTGAACTACAGTCCCAGTCAAGGCCGCATACAGGGAGAGGGAGGCGTTTTTGGGTTTGATTCCAGTAACATTTCGGTCAACCGAAATGTTTGTCAACTCGCAAAAAAGTAGCAAAACTGCGTAAAACCAAAGTTCTGATGTGTTTTGTATATTTTTTTGTCCCCTCCCCTTCTCGAACAAAATCCTGGATACGCACTTGGTCCCAGTTGTTTATGGGCGTTGCTTTATCTACTACGCTGTCGCAAGGTAATTATTTTATATGTTACACACCTGTATTAGCAGGAATAGTAAAGAACAAACTAGGTCGTCATCACTGCCCAGGCCACCCTTTAAGGAACTATAACTAATGTCGTATAATAGTTTCTACTTTTGATGTCATTTATGGTTGTAACCACCAATTATGACGCCATTAATCGTCTTGTATATGAAGAAGCAGTTTTGTTAAAAAAAGTGATTTTAGTTTAAATATTATGTTTTGATAGTTATAAAAGGCACTTGATATAGCAATATACTTTAACATGAGCTTTTAAACAGCTCTCTATGACGTTTCGTTGTCCCATTAGCAGTGAAGAAGGGAAAAAAGAGGACACAAGTGCTTCCCATGCAAAGATTTTGCTTGTTGTTCAAGCCAGAGGACTGCAAGTTTCATGATCAGAGTTTTCGGCCAAGATGATTCCAATAGTGTACTTTGTATTTCGATCTGATTTGGTTTCAAAATAATTAATTTTAGATTACTATTGCCTGGGGCTGAGGTTTGTCCTTTACTAGATTGCAGCTATCGATGTAACCCCCATCAGTCAAGCTCGCTTATGTGACCTCGAAATATGGACTTAAAAGTCTTGCCAAACGAGAAATATTTGAGGAAAGAACGAATTTCACTAGTTTGGTGGGTATACAATCACAACCAGAAGACGATGAACTATTGATAAGTCTACTTATCTCAACCATCAGAAACTGCTCCAGGACCATTAACTTCAAGCAAGTGAAGCAATGTGTTGTTAGTAATTTTTTCTACTCTACTTATTTTTGTAAAATATTAGAACTTTTTCTGAGACAACTGGCAGCAATTACCTAAATAAACCTATGTTAATGAATATTCAGTTTACCAATTGCAATACCACCATGTGGTGGACAACCAGAAGCCAGTGCATCTATAAGGTGGTGCAGTTGTGAGCTATCCTCTCCAATTAGTTTTAATACTTCTTCTTGAAGCATTGGGTCATGAATACGAATAGAACCTCCAGCTATTTCGTTTCCGTTCATTACTAGGTCATAGTGAAGACCTCGTACCTGAAATAATTCAAACAAAAATAAACAGTGACAATCAAACCCCACAAAACAAAGAAATCATACTGTATATCATCGGGGCTGCTGTCTCCACAGCCACCCGCTCTTTTTAACAGTTCATTAACATGAAAAATTTGATAAATTGTGTGGATTACTATAAATGAAGTAGGTTTTCTTCAACAGAAAAGTTCTGCACCTTCCTTAATATAAATATTAGCACATGAGCCAATTCAAAAGCCAAATCGGCCAAATCTGCTTGTTTTTGGCAACAGAGCGCTTAAAAGTCTACTTATTCAAGGAAAAAATAAATTCATTTAAGGGGCAAATATATGACTTCATACTTTGCTGAGTTGAATTGTTGTTTTTTCTATGATTATTTTCAATATATGAATAGCCTGTCTTCTTTCCAATGGTTTTGAGATTGTTTCTATAAAATAGTTTCTGTAATTAGGGGAGAGGAGGAGGTGGCCGTTTCAATAAGAAAGAACTGTAAATGTGAAGATTCCTCAATCCTTCTCGCATTTGAGCAGGTTTGTAAATAGAGTTTTAATAAGTTTTAAATTAATACGTCAAGAGCATCACACAGTTGTTTTTCTGTTGTTTAATTTTTGACTGTCAAATACAACCTATTAGAACTTCCTGCAGCGTATTCAACAAAGCTTTATTTTTCATTTCTGTTTTTCTTTGAAATTTTATTAGACGCAAGCCTTTTGAATTTCACCTTATTTCCCCTAAAGCATCGTTAGAGTAAGCTACAATGAACTATGATGAGGCCACGTAAACTACCATAATAAAACATGATAAGTATTATGGTAAATATCGCGCGAGACTTTTGCAGAACATTTTATTATCTTAAGGGTTCCGCAAGGATCAAAGGTTGGAATGCTACCTGGGGATTTAAGCTTCCGGGGAGTTAAGAAAAAGTTAAGGTTCTTCCGTAAAACTTGGCCAGAACTATAAATTTAATGTTTAAATGGGTGTGATATCAGCTTAGATTAAAATAAATATTTCTTAAATACTAATTAGCCTGAAAGCACCTCCGCTCTATATGTGGCTACCCAGGTCCATTCTTACCACTTCATAAAAGGATACTAGTGACTCAGATGAATTTTACTTGGAGTTACAGGAGCAAATAGACAGGGTACCAGGTAGAAATATGGTGTTTTTGCTAGGAGATTTTAATGCCCAGGTTGGTAGTAATAGGGATAGATGGTATCCTAGCCTAGGTAAATTTGGTGTAGGAAAAGAAAACAGTAATGGCTATAGGCTTTTGCAATTTTGTAGGTATAACAACCTAGTTATAGCCAATATGGTGTTTGGTCACAAAATGGCCCATAAGTTGACATGGTATTCACGTGATGGTAAGACAGCAAACCTTATTGATTACGTTACTGTAAACAGAAGACTAGCAGGATCAATACAAGATACTAGGGTGTATAGGAGTACTGTTATTGACGTTAAAAGTAAAGTTCACCATCTAGTAGTGTCTAAGGTTAATTTAAAGCTGAAATTTCGGAAGGGTAACTACCTCCCGGAAAGTTATGATGTTGGCAGACTCCAGGATGAAAATTTGAGAAAAAAACGTCCAGGAACAGTTGAACACTAAACTTGAGAGTTTAAAATTTGACAATGTGGAAGATGGATGGAATATTTTCCGAAAAACAATTTGTGAAGTTGCTGATTGTGTCTAAGACTGCAACTAGGAATATTAGTGAAAGAGCTTTAGGTTTAATAGAGAGTAGAAGGGGTTTGTATAAGAATTATCTGACTGATAGGTCGTATGAAAACAAAAGGAATGTAAAGAAAGTGGAGGAAGCATTAAAATATGGGCTAAGGAGATGTGGAGTGGAGGCCATGGATAAAATTGCTGAGGATCTAGAAGATGCGGCTAGACGGCATAATAGTAAAATATTATACTGGCATGTTAATAAATTGAAAGGGAGTAGCCAATCCGGACTAGTCCCAGTTAAAGATAGAAATGGGGCCACAATTAGTGATAAGGAAAAAGTTAAAGAAAGATGGGTGGAACATTTTGAGAATGTGCTAAACCGAGATACAGTTGCAGGAAAAGATATAGATGAAAATGAAAAAGTTTTTGATACCTTGGATGTGAAGGAAGATTTGTTTAGTGAGGAAGAATTAGCGACAGTACTAAAAGGATTAAAAAATAATAAGGCTCCAGGTGCTGATAGTATGATTAATGAGTTTCTTAAATATGGTGGCTCTGAGGTTAGGAATAAGCTACTGAAGATTATGAACATGATTTTCGAAAAAGGGGAAGTACCCAATGATTTTAAGGAAAACCTTAATTAAACCACTGTATAAGAAAAGTGACAAGAGTGCGTGTCGTAATTATCGAGGCATTAGTCTGGTCTCAGTAGCTAGCAAATTACTGAGTAATATGATACCTTTTAGACTGAGAGATGCTGTAAACAAAGTTTTAAGGGAAGAACAATGCGGTTTTAGAAAAGGTAGAGGATGTGTCAACCAAGTTTTCACTTTTAGGTTAATAATTGAGAAGTCCCTTAGTTGTCAAACACCTTTAGTCCTCAGTTTTATCGATTATGAGCAAGCTTTCGATTCTATTGATAGAAGAGCGTTAACAAAGGTCTTATCGTTATATGGTATATCAGAAAAATACATTACAGTGATCTGTGCTATGTACGAGAATAATACTGCTGCGGTTAAGGTAGGAAATGAGGTTAGCAACTGGTTTTGTATTAAATCAGGAGTTAAGCAGGGTTGTGTTCTATCCCCCTTTATATGGATCATTTGATGGACTTCGTCTTAAGGAGCACAGGAAAGGCAATTGGAGACCACGGAATCAAATGGGGAGGAAAAACGCTCCTGGACTTAGATTATGCTGATGATTTAAGCATATTAGATGAAAGTGTGAGCAAAATGAATGAATTTTTAGAGGTTTTGCGAGTTCAGGGTGCTAAAATAGGCTTGACAATTAATGTTAAGAAGACTAAGTCACTAAGGCTAGGAATAAGTGAAGATGAACAGGTGACATTAGGTAACGAAAAGATTGATCAGGTTGGGAGCTTCGGTTACCTTGGTAGTATTATTAGTAAAGATGGTGGGAGCAGTGAAGATGTTAAAAGTAGAATAGCAAAGGCTCAGGGTGTTTTTTACACAGTTAAAAAAAGTTTGGAAGAATAGAAAGATAAGTCTGCAAACCAAGATTAGAATATTAGAAGCTATAGTGATGACAGTGGTCAAATATGGCTCTGAAGCATGGGCGCTCCGAAAAGCAGATGAAAATTTACTAGATGTTTTCCAGAGAAATTGCCTACGGATTGTTCTGGGTACCCGGCTGACTGACCATATTTCAAACAGTAGGTTGTACGAAAAACACAGTTAAAAAAAGTTTGGAAGAATAGAAAGATAAGTCTGCAAACCAAGATTAGAATATTGGAAGCTATAGTGATGACAGTGGTCAAATATGGCTCTGAAACATGGGCGCTCCGAAAAGCAGATGAAAATTTACTAGATGTTTTCCAGAGAAATTGCCTACGGATTGTTCTGGGTACCCGGCTGACTTACCGTATTTCAAACAGTAGGTTGTACGAAAAATGTGGTTCAATCTCGCTTTCTATGGCTATAATGAAAGGAAGGTTGAGATGGCTAGGCCACGTTCTACGGATGAAGGATGACAGATTACCGAAGATTATCCTTTTTGGCCAACCGCCTGGGGCTACACAGAAAGCAGGTCGTCCTTGTCTGGGTTGGGAGGATGTCATAAATAAAGATTTAAAGGAAATGGGAACTTCCTGGGAGGGTGTAAAGAGGGAGGCTTTAAATAGATTAGGTTGGAGGAGGAGCGTGCGTAGCTGTGTTGGCCTCAGGTGGCTTGGTGCTGCAGTGAGTTATTAGAAGTAGTAGTAGTAATAGTAGTAGCTCCTATCACTGGACCTCGTATTGCCAAGTAGAGCACCAATCCACTGTTCTACCATAGGGTAAGGATAGACAAGATGACGCTTTAATTTATATACATATACAGGATATAGCAGAATTTAATAAACCTATGGTGTATTGATTATTTTTCACATGAGTGTTCAAATTAAAAGAAGACAAGCAATTTATCTGTAAATTGGGTTCCACGTTACCCCAAAGTTATTACTGCAGCTTCGTTGTCTAAACAAAGTCTGCCTTCGAATAGCTTTCTAACGTTACAGAACGGCCATTAATTATTCGTAAAGCCTTGCAATAAGGCGATAAGTGTAATACTTTTCCACCATTTTAGGATGAACTAACAAATAAATATTTAATGATAAATAAATAAAAAAAAAGAAAGGACATATCAATGCTACCCACGCAAAAAAGTGATTTTCTACGTTGTTCAAGCTAGGAATCTGTAAGTTTCCTGAATGGGGTTTCGGCTACGGAGATTCCAATGGCGTGTTTTATTGTTTCCATTTTTCGTGGTTCCAGGCTATTGTCGGAAACTTCATTAAATTCGTTTTCAAACTAACATTTTACTATTTAGATTAATTTACACAATAGGTACCATCCCTGAATCAGCTTTCAATGGCGATTTTTTCTCACTTGCCAATTTTTTTTAAGACACGTTTTTTTTTTTTTTGTTACTTTGAGCCGTGGTTCGTCCTTTACTAGGTTGCAACCATGGTTTGGCTTCTTGGACGTAGCCAGTATCTTTGGGATCAAGTGAGCATAAATATGGAGGTATTCACTGTAAGGAGCAGAGAGTTCAGATCATTTTTCACTGTTTATTTTCTTGCCATAAGAAATTCTGAAAGAGCATAAATTTTTTGTTATTCAAACGTTCAAAACTGTGCTAGAAGTCTGCAAAACAATCCTGTTTATAAAATTAAATTGTTTTATAATATGCCAGTCCAATGAAACACATATCTATATATATATATATCGTTTCAATTAATAATGAATACAAAATGTCGAGAGGTGAAACAAAGAGAAGAATAAAAATTGCCAATGAAAAAGCAAGAAGCATAATACGAGGCAAACCGAGACAGAAAGTAGAGAAGCTACCCATTGTTGGTTCCATTGTGGCCGGCGTGTTTGTGGTACTTGTTATATGGAATGAAATTTTATCTGCGATTTCGTGATAAAAATTATAAACAAATTTCTATAAAAGGATGTAATCAAGCTAACGTTTTTCAGGTCATCTTGAATCGGCGGAGCAAGTGGTTGCAAAACATCTATTGAAAATTTAAGAGTAAATCTCAAAAATGAGTTATATCATGCTGTTCTCAAAATATTGTATCAGTGAAGGTGGAATTCTTTTAAAGAAGGACTATAGTCTTATGGCTATCAAGAATTACTTTTTCTACTATAACCCACGTATAAAATTGTCTCTTCTTCCCTATGAGTCGAGTAATCCCACGTGAACTAACCGCGTAACATATTCTGAATATTACAAACTATATCTATTCAGATAAGAGTAAATCAGTAATTCTGGTAGCGACAATTTCAGTTTTCTCCTGCTATTCAGTTTATCATATTCGACAATTTCAGTCAATAGTCCCACTCTAGGGTTGTTTAAATATAATACAATTAGGTTTCTTCAGTTTTTCTTACAATAGGCGGTTCCTAAGTCTTGTTCCCTTGTAATCTTGGTTTTACACTCTGATTTGAAAAACGATTATGAAACTGATAAGCTGCACAAGTTTCCGGATGAGGAAATGTTAAATCGATACAACATTTATTTTTTACTATGAAAATAATTGACTACGTCTGAAACTTCATACGACGTCACACAATATGAGCCTGAAGCTGGTTTTAGGCGTTCCTCCCGAAAAACCCTTGCAGATAATTCCCTCCTCCCCCTGCAAAAAATTATCCCATATGAAAAATTATGCAGTACAGAAAAATGTCCTAAGGAGTAACGAAATGACCAGATGAATGGAATTTAACAAGCCCTTTTAGTAACAAAATTGAAAAAAACGGAATTAAACAGTTCGCCACACTTCCTGAGCCAAAATGCAAACAAAACAAGCCAGATCAGTTGGGTCAATAGGACTATGGGAAAGGGCCATAAGAGTTCAATGTATTATTATTGTTTTTTTTGTTTGTTTTTTTACCAGGGGCACTTCAAATGGAAGGAGTGGTAGCATGAACTTTGAAGGGGGCCCATTCAATTGGAAACCAAAAGTTCTAGTACCCTTTTTAAGAGTAATTTTGTTCAAGAGAATCCATAGAACTCTGCCTCTGGGGTTAACACCCCCCCCCCCCACACACAAAGACCCCGGGTCAAGGGCTGTAAATCATGCAAGTTGGCCATTGTTAACACATAAAGTTTTTATGAAAGAGCTCGTCGTATAACCTTTGGAGGAGTATCTTTCGATTGGAAATCGAAAGTTCTAGTGCCTTTTTGTAAGAGCCATAAGGGATTGTAGGGCAACCAGCCCCCCTGACATATTTATTTGAACTTTCGATTCTGGTGAGCCAAATGGCTATCTCAAAGTTTTATTTAGATGTTTTGGGGAGGAAAGTAGGATAGAGGCTAGTTACCTTTCAATCTGTTTAGTCGCTTAAAAGGGGACTTGAGCTTTAAAGTTTTGTTCGAATAACTATGCCTCTGGGATTGAACCCCCCCACAGCCCCCAGAGCTGTCGTTTTTTTTTGCCTTTTTTAAGAGTCAAAAGTGATTGGAATGCAACCAGTCCCCATGACATATTTATTGCACCTTTCAACTATGACGAATCAAACGGGCTTCTCAAAATTCCATTTAATTGTCTTTGGGAGAATAGGGGCATGGGAAAGAGGGCTTGTTGTCCTCCAATATGTTTAGTAATTTTTATTCGAATGAGTCTTCTCTTGGTCTTCTAGGACGTTGGTTCGATACGATCATCCCTGGAAAAAAAATAACAAACAGGACACATCCATGATCTTTCTTTGACAAAAATACGAAATTTAATTTTTCTTAGATGAGACCTTGAAACCTCAACAGTAGGGTTCTCTGATAGTTTTGTACTTAGGGAGAAGGGCAGATGCCTCAAAAGATGTATTTAATGCAAAACATCCTTCCTATTATAGAGCCTTCCTAGAATTACAGAATTGGTTCTAAGGAAGGCGTGTGTAGGTAAAAACTGATATATAATCCTTCTTGACTTCCGAGAATATTTCTGGTCAACGCCGTTAAGGCTACGCTCATTTGGGGTAACATTGAACCCCAAAATGAGCAGAATTTATTCCATATAGGAAAGGGATGCCTTCTCCTAATCCCAAACCTCCTCCTTGTGGTCTTAGAAACTTCAGAGGATGCTCGTTCGATCGAAAATTGGAAGTCTGAGTCCCTTTTTTAAAGTTGAAAGTGATTGGACACCACTAAGTCCTTGTCTTAGAACCATTTTTATGTCAGGTCGTTTTGTTACCCCTTAGGACGTATTTCCGAAACTTATTTTTTGTTTTCTTTGTGGTTGCTCCATTTTGTGTCCCCCCCCCCAGAAGCTATCCAGAATAATTTCCATTGACATTGGGACAATTGCTTTGGAAAACCATGTATCTTTTTGTAGTTGGCTTAAATAATTGTTGGTTATTTTTCATGGCTTAAATAATTCATACAATTAAAGGATAAAATGGTTACCTCCTACCCAAAAGACTAGTGCGATGCGCGGTAATTTTGATGAAACTTTTGTTCTACATAATTTATTCTTTAGTATCACAGACTTTAATATCACAACATCAATGAGCTATAAAAGCCTAAATAGGCTATAATGAATAGGCTAAATGCAAATAATAAATAGGCTAAATGAGCTATAGAAGCCTAAAGCCTAAATAATCATGAAAAACCGGTTTTCATCCTTTTCCAAACCATTTACCTTGAATCACTTATGATTCCGACAAGAATTTAAAGTGACTTTCGCGGCAGCTTTTACAGCGCCGAAATGGATGTGTTTAAAAGTTTCCAGCCAATTATCTATTATTCCGAGGTTGACCCCTTGTTTTTGCTTAAGCTGCTGGACAATCTTTTAAACAGTATTTTTGTGGCAACCTCCTTCGAAATGTTCCAGACCTTTAACCATTATCAAAGTATCTCGACCTTATGTGTCTTCTCATGCCTAAGAAATTTTCTTGCGTTTCGCCGATGCTGCCGTCCGTACTTACCCCCCGGACAAATTTACTTTCTCCTTGTCGATTTTCTTCCGTTCGACCTCACTTCCCTCGTACTTAAGAAAAAATCCTTATTTTTACTTCAATAAAATTTGCAACAGAGAGAGAACGTTTATCCCACACATAGTTGATGCGTTAGTGGATCTCTCCCCCTTCCATCATTTTCTTATCATTACCCATTGTGTAATGTTTATCTTCCAAATTTAGACATTCTTCATATAGTCTTTTATTTTTACTAGATCTTGTTTTTTTTTTTTGTTTGTCACAAGTCTAAATTGTCAGTGTTTGTATTTGGTTTAATTCCTTTGAAAATTCTGCGAGTTTTAACTATCACCACCTCCATCTTCTTGGAGCTGCTCTAGCCACAATAGCAGCACAATCCATTTTCTACAGTTATCACAGTCAGGCACTTACATATAATTTTTTTCGAGGGGGGGGACAATAGAAGAACACAATTTATTTGATCATTTTAATGAAGTTGCAGAGAAATTTGGTAAAATCTGGGATTTCGGAAGGTGCCCCTCCCCCTTACCGGTTACGTCCTTGATCAGAGTTGATCACTGTTGCTGTTCATATTGGGAAACTGTTGAAGCTACTTCGACTGGGCGTTCATCTTTACTTAATTTGCACGGAATTGTCCTTTTCAGCTATTTGTTGGTAAATACTCCCACTGACGATGCGTTTTCAGGTCCAATGTATGATTCGCATGCCCTTGGTCCCACACGAAGGAGCATCAAATACTACAATCATTTTGGTGTTATGCAATGTAACATCCCTTTGGTTTCTTAACTTCAAACTTAAACTTTTTCTCATGCTGGCCAATGGTCTGCGCAATGCAAGTACTGATCTCCTGATTCTCTGCCTTCGAACAGGTATTGCAACGTGGTATTGCCCTTTGGTATTGCAACACTATTTTCATATTGTAACACACCTATTCTACCTTAACAAATGCACTTTTTGTGTTTGAATGTTTTGAACATTATTATCAGACGAAACCAGACGCTTGATTCATGTGTGGCAGACCTTCAGGCTAACTATCTATTGATTAGAGCCCCAAAGTATCCCAAAGTCAAATTCTGGCTAAAAAATGGGGCACATGAAGTGAATGGGTTAAAATCATTACGCCATTGCATTTAAGCTTTTAATTACCTTTTTTAGTGGTAATGTTGGGATTCGAATAGCCTAAATCCATTATGTTAGATTGTTTCAACAGAATTTCAGGTTTCCAGTATGAATAGTTAGACAAATTATTTTTCATGCCATAGATAGACAAACTTACTTGCCACCAGCGATAAAAGACTCAATTAGTTTTGCTCAAAACGAAATAAACGAAAGAGGACTTACGTTTTCTGGATTCTCCCGAAGAAGATCCACGTCATGAGGATGGGGAGCAGTAAATGGATGATGGTTCGACTCCAGTTTTCCTTCATCATTTACTGAAAACAATGGAAAATCTAGGACCCAATGAAAATTATACCCAGAGCTACGTATATTCTTTCCTTTCGTTTCGAGGTGGTCGGCAAATTCTAAGCGAACTTTCCCCAGATACTTCAACTAAAAGAAAAACTTTTTATAGGCACCCTAGCAGCATAACATCATTATGAACAAATAGAAATGACCAACTCGTGATCCTTCCCTTCTTTGTATCTTGACTGAGCCTATGGATGTTGTCTCTTGAGTGAGTCTACGCATTTAAATCTGCAAGCGGACAATCAGCTAAGAAAGAAAACGACACAAATTTTAAATATTCGGATGAAACGTCGTCGAATGGGCACAGAAAAAAGTTTTTACACACATAATTGAAAAATATTTGCTTCAAGAAGCCTAAACGACATTAACTTGGCAAAAAATTGTTAGAAACGAGGTTCTTGAAACTGTCTCAACTTAGGCCGTTTCTAAAGAATCCAAGTCTAAGTCGAAGACATAAGCTAAAACTCAACTTATTTTTTAATTAAAATGTCTAATTTTACAGAAACTCCGCAATTTCTATATGGGTTGTGGAAACAAGACCATATCCAGGATTTTTGTTCGGAGGGGGAATTTACAAAAAAATCTTCAAAACGCATAAAATTTTTTTTATATGCATCTTGTTACCTTTTTACGAGTCAGGGAAAAACTTCGGGGGTGAGGTGGTGTTCAAACCAGGTGACCCCCTCCCTCTACATACAGACTTGAACAAAAGAAAGATAAAGAACAGATAGCATTCCGTTCCGTGAAGAACAGCCTGAATTTCCTATTACGAAAATAAAATATGTCCCAGATAAAACAATATTTAACTTAGGTGTCCAAAAAAACTGTCAAGGACTTCACGTTGATTATTCATCACTATTATTTCTGCTTACGGTTGCTTGAGAAAAAAAAACAAAAAACAAAAAACAGAGAAATAAGGTAAACAATTTTTTTTAACTTCGAAGTGTTTTACCACCACAAATTGAAACGATAAATTTTTATTTCGGGAAAAAACTTATATTTTCATTTCACGTTTGTATAAACGCAAGTTGTTTTAAGAAAGCAAGTAATTTTTTTTTACCAGTTTTAGTGAAATTTTATCATTATTTGCGCCCCCCTCTCTCTCTCTTAGACTTTTACCGGGTATGAGATCTTATTTTGCTGGCATTTATTTCTTGTCTATCTCTGTTAAAGAATCGGATTTCTTTTACTCTTATGCCTTTTATCATCACTCTTAATTTTGGGTATGCGCGTCTATAATCTATACAAAAAAGGCAGTAAAAACAAAGCACGATTTTGCTTGTAGAAAAACAAAAACTTCCCATTGCGCTACAAAGATATCTCCCTTAAAGGGAATAAATTTGCGTACAAATTATGTTCATGGTTCAAACGGTAAAGCCTAGGTGCCCTCTAATTTTTTGGTCACTTAAAAAAGGCACTAGAACTTTTAATTCCCGTTAGAATGAGCCCTATTGCAACATTCTAGGACCATTGGGTTGATATGATCACCCTTGGGAAAAAGAAAAAAAACAAAACAAAAAAACAAATAAACACGCACACGTGATCGATCTTCTGGCAAAAAATACGAATATCCACATTTTTGTAGATAGGAGCTTGAAACTTCTACAGTGGGGTTCTCTGATACGCTGAATAAGATGGTGTGATTTTCGTTAAGATTTTATGACTTTTAGGGGTGTTTTCCCCTATTTTCTAAAATAAGGCAAATTTTCTCAGGCTGGTAACTTCGGATGGGTAAGACTAAACTTGATGATTCTTATATATTTAAAATCAGCATAAAAATGCAATTCTTTTGATGTAACTATCGGTATCAAAATTCCATCTTTTAAAGATTCGGTTACTATTGAGCCGGGTCACTCCTTACTACAGTTCGTTACCACGAACTGTTTGATAAATTTGCGTACAAATTATGTTCATGGTTCAAGCAGTAAATCAAAGTCAAATGATGTCTAAGCTCCCTGTTAAGACCCATCTTAATTGATGTAGTGGTTCGTGTTAACTGGCAAATACCCTTCATTTTTGGGCAAAACGTAAATAAAAGTTAATATAAAAAGGTAAAAAAGGCAATTAAGTTCATTGCTATTAGCGCTAGAACATACTGCTATTGCCACTAAAGCTTAACATCGTTCCATCTTTCTAGTATATCTTGGTTTTGAATAAATACTCAACACTGTGTATAGCGATACTTTATACTTTAATTACGTTTATAAAAATTTGACTTCCTTGAATATTCTTTTTAACATTTCTCCAAATGACTTATACATTGTTATTGATGTGCGCGTGAGGTTCAGAGTATAAATTTACTAATAATCATTCATCATTCTAAGTGACTCATCAATATAAGAGGTCCGAAATAACACACAAAATTTCAATAGGGGCTAAAAAAAGCGTCATTTTATTAATCAACGGATTTTCAAATAAGGCTGACTGCAACGAGGATCGTGAACAGATAATAATACCATCTTCAGCGACTTAGCCTGAAAAAAAAAGACCCAGCAGCACCCCACACCTTTTACTGCAGCCTCTGGTATTTTCATTAAAAAATCAAAAGTTTAAAGAAAATTGAACAGCTTAGATTATTCATCTGTACTCTTACAAGATGAAAGCTGAAATTTCGAAGCAAGTAATAACACATCGAAATTATTTTGGTTTCAAGAATTGTTTCAACTCAACACCCGGTCTGCACAAAGTAGGCCTAGTGCAAACTGGGAAAATCTTGGCTGGTTAAGTAGGCTAGCTGACTTTAAATTGTTGCTACTAACAGAATTTACAGTTTTTTTTCCTTCCACTACGATTTAAAGTCACCGAAAAGACAGGTTCGCAGCAGTAGAGATTAATTAACTACAAAGTGTCTGAAACTTTGATATAGAGTATGCTCCCAAACTCTTGTGTGGTAAAATTGTAGAAAAGGGGCATTTCATTGTCTGCTCAGTGTCAGCATTCAATTATTGATCCCAGTTTCAAAAGACAAAGAGAAAAACACCAAAAGCTATATGGTATTGGTTATTTTCTATTTATTTATATTTTCTTATATTAGTGCCAATTTTTAAATACTCTTTGGTTACCTCTTTAAGGACTCAGCACGAGAAACCATAAATTACCAGCCAAAGACTTGATAAATATCCTTAGAGACTATAAGATGCTGCAAAAGGGATTGGACCGATCAACTTAGTTTTAGAAGGTGGGGATATAAACCTGTTGGCCAAACAATATTACGCGACAGCTTGAAATTATCATAGTTGACTTTCTTTGAAATTCAAATTCACCTAACGTATGTCACCTAATGTCACCTAACGTATGCCACCTTAATGTCACCAAACGTAATGTGACTTTAATGTCACCTAACCTGTTATCAAAAAACGGAATATTGTGTGCTTCAGAAATCTCGGAAGTCTTTATTGAGATCAATAAATGTGATTAATGTGATTAGCATTAATAAAATTAATTAAAAACAATTAATATGATAACTTACTGAAGCACAGCCGACAAAGAAAAACTAAAAAAGTTTACTAATTTTCTATGAAAGTGATGTACAACAAGTTAGCCTACTTGCCTAAAAATTAAATTTCTTTTAAAATAAAAGTAAGAGCCATAATATTTCTATTTTCACTTTTATCAGCAACTTTGAAACTAGATAACTCTGAAATTAATAACGAGAACAAGTAGGCTACATGTTGATGGCACTATACTTTACAACATTGCCTTTACAAAAATCTGAGAGCACTTCGAGCAGCCTTCTGCCAAAAACTAAGTACCTACAAAAAATTAATTTTTGAGTCAAGAATAGAGCTCCCCTAATCTGGATAAGGCGGTTCTAATGACGGAGTCAGAATTTTTCAATCTATTATATTGCTGAGATGTGATCTAGTATCTACAGGGTTAACAACATGCTTTAAGGGTTTTTCAGGGCCAAAAGCTAGTAACCGATTGACAAAAGACAGGAAGAAAACGACATTTAGAAAGCTTACTGAAATTTTGTACCTTCATCCGTTTCCCTGTTCAAAAAAAAAATGCAAATACTAGATTTCGGTAGAGGACAGCCAAGTTCACAAACTAAACTTTGCATAATGCAAATTATGCAAAAGAAGTACTGAAAATTTGAATGTACCATAACAGCAGCAACAATTATAAAAGGAAAAAATTGTATTACCACATTCTTTAATTTGAAGAGAAGAAGCGCTGAGAAAATAAATTATTCATATCTAAGTGTTTAATGATCACCTCCTTTAGTGAACACAAGCATCAGTTCATCGTCCATTCAATATCTCATAAAAAAAGGATGTCTCTGAAGAATCCTTACTTATTGTGCAGGCTTTTGATTCCCAAGACCAACTTTATATTAGTATTATAAGTAATTAATAGGAATATTGCTTTAAAAATGACCATCAGAAAATTTATAGTGCCAGAAATATTGACTACAAAAACTATCTATTTCTTTTATAGCATGAAAACGCAACACCAAATGACATACAGATTGTCTCTGGCATAATTTCAGTTTGGTGATGAGATCAAGCAAAAACGAAAAAACTATATTTGTGTTGTTGAAATTCTCCAGAAAAAATTATCTATTTGTTTTACAAGTAAGTCATGAAATAAACGTAAAAATATTTTTATTATACCTAAGCAAACTAAAATGAGTAAATAAGTCCATTAACTTACTACATCAGTTCGATTTCCAGCTGCAATAAATACTACGTCGTTTTCTTCAAGCTTTAAAATGCTTTTAAGTTCATCTTTCAATTTTTCATTTAGCTTCATATTTGTGATCCATTTCCCCTTTTTGTCAATCTTTACCTCTGAGTTCTTCTTCACTCTACACCCCTCTGCCAGAGTTTTCATCTTGTTTTTCACTGCTGCTGTGTAATATTCCTGGAATTATGAAAACCACATTGTGATAGTTTTCATATAATTGAGAACTATAATCACCCAACTGAGACCAAACTAAAGCAATTAACAACATTATTTAAAACTTAAAACAAAGGAAATTGAAATACTAACTGAATTTCACTGCAGAATTTAATCTATTTGCAGAATTTTTATTAGCTATACAAATTTACCTTTAGCCTGCTTTTCCGTCTTTGTATATAATTTTTTAAAACAAATTCATTGTTTTCCGCTTCTTCGTGAATATCACTATCATTTTCAATTACAGAATGAACTTTGTGAAAACATGATGATATGAACAAATACAAACACACATGGCCAAACTTAGAAAGGGAAGGGACTAGAGTTGTTTTTTTTAGAAAGGGCTCTGGAATCCCCCCAAAAAATTTCTAACCCCAAATGTCTCCTGAGAATTCTCTCAGACTAGACTTGGGATATATATTGTATATATATATATATATATATATATATACTAGCTGTTGGGGTGGCGCTTCGCGCCACCCCCAACACCTAGTTGGTGGGGTGGTTATATATATATATAACGTATGGTTATATATATATGTAATATATATATATATATATTATATATATATATATTATATATATATATATATATAACGAATATATATATTCGTTATATATATATAACGAATGGGACTAGTATATATATATATATATATATATATATATATATATATATATATATATATATAATATATATATATATATATATATATATATATAAATAATTATATAATTTCTAAGTAAATAAAATAAGTCATAAATAAAGCGATTTCTTCAAATCGTCGGGAAGAAACTAAACGATATACTTTAAGTGTGTTTTCAGATTTCTCAAAATATTGTAAAATTAAGAACTGACCGACAAAGCTTTTTAGGCCTAACTGTTCCATAGATGATTTAATACAAGAATCGTGATTATTTTCTCTTTTTCGGACTATTATGGAAATCTGTTTTTATATTCTGTGGGCATATTTCTTTGGCAGAACCTCTAAATTGCGTATGAATCCTATACTCTACATGATGGAAAATTAACCTTACCGAAGAGTCACGAAAGACAACGGCTGAGACGCAAGAGCTTGGCGACAAAGTACTATTTTCTGGAAAACTCACATCCTTCAAAATGCCTGTCACTTCTTGTATCTGAAAATGGATTAAATTCTAAAATTGTTACTAGAACTACAACTCTTTAACAACGTTGAGCTAACTGATGTCAACATACTCGGGTATATTCCTCCAACATTTCAATCGGGAATGGACTTATACTGATAGTAAGTCATGCGGATTTTAGACTCGAGATAAAATCGAAGATAAGATCGAGATATATCTCATAAGATATAGTAAATTTCTCTGTTACATTTTCTCATATCTTTAGCACTTCGCTAATCATTTCCTTTTGGGTAACAAATATAGCAATACTACCACCTTAAGAGATTTACCTGTTTTCCGAACAACATGGGACTTTTTTCTGACAGAAATGGTTAAAAATGATCAGCCAACCCTACATTGCTAGTAAATGTATATTTATGCTGCATAACACTATCTACAGCAAGTAACTCAACAATACGAATCTAGCTTTAAAAACCTCAAAGTATTGTCTCCTTTTTGTTTGAGCTTTAGTGTTTACTTCTCTGACTTTATGAGGAAATTGACATAAAATTATGTATTTTAAATTATAAAACAAAAGGTTGTTAAGACAGCAAAAATAAATCACTAAAAGTCTAAATTGCAAGTAATTTCCAGCACAAAAAAAAAAGTAGTTTAAAAAATAAATTTATTTTTAGCTGCATTGAACTCCAACGTCTAGGTTGATTAAGTGATCTACAATAGAGAAAGAGAGAGAGATAGAGAGAGATAGAGAGAGA